>NC_056730.1:289968641-290111141 GCF_019279795.1 Protopterus annectens | reverse complement strand
TTACTGACCAGTTGTTCTAGCTATAAGTATAACAGCTTGACAGGATGTAACTGATGGTCAAATAATTATTCTATTTGATTTTACTTTTATTGCATTTGTACTTTAGTATTTTCTTGTTGATGGTAAACCAGACTTACAGGGACAGGCAACTAGGCAATCCTGTTACCTCAGGTTGGGTACAAGGTTATAAGCAACCTCAATTGGTGTGAAAATAAAATTAAACAACAAAAAATAAGGGATTACTATTGCTGATTGTGTTAACAATATGCTTCAAAAGGGTAGTATTTTCAACTGATATTTCTACAATCTCTCCCCATCCGTGTTTGGTTAGACAAAATAGCTGGACACTTACTGCTGTGTACTTCCTTTCCTACACTTTTTCCTGTCTTCCTTAACTTCTATGTTAGCAAGTGAAACATCTAACTTTGTAAATGTATTTGATCTTCTAAGGCATAAGATATATGGAAATAGTTATGTTTAAAGTCTACATTGTCAGTAGGTAAGGTATCCACCCTGCAAAAAGAAATGTTACATATGCATACAGTGAAAATAAGGAATGTTTTGCAATTGAAAAGAAAATGCTACAAGCACTACTAAATGTCTGCACTGAATATATCCAGATGCATCAAATACCTTTCCTGGGGAAAGTGACTGAGGTAATGATCTGCTTGCTGCTATTGGGATTTTGCTTATTGTCATTTTCATGAAGTCCAGAGTCTTGCAGGTATTACTGGGCTTATAAACAACTTTTGAGTGCTCTGTATAAACTCAGCTAAATTATTGCCTTTACTGTTCATTTTTAAGTATGTGCATGCAACATTACCTCTATTTATATGATATTGCAATGGTATTTACATCATTATTCAGACCTGAAAAAATATGGCATTTTATTTATCAAGGACGAAAGAGTTGCAGTTTGCACTAATGCCAACCCAATGAACATTATGCAAGTCAGTAAGTCTTACCAACATAAAATGATTTACACATTACATATGCTTCCAAATTCATAGTATCAGAAGTCTCATAACACCTAACCTTATAAGTCTTTGAGGTCACAGGATGGATACATTTTACCTCATTATTAATATATTTACAAAACATACAAGACCTATATTGAAAAGTATTTTGCCATCACATTTTGTTCTTTATAACATAAGCAACATTTTAGGTTCTTATCATTTTTACAATTCAATATTGGTTTATCAGGCAAAAGGTTCTTTAACCTCTCATTACATGATAAAATATGCCAATGTTTTGTTATAACATCTTTCACTGCTTTTATGTCTTTTATGTCTGAAAACCAGTCTCATCCTGTTTGATGTCCTGCTCATTTCATTTGAAGCACAAAATATTTTACCTATAAAATTCACATTATGAACCATCACTTGTGTACAAGACTCTTATCACACACTTTGTATAACCTTTCATCAAATAGTCATTTCCCATCTCATTTAACTGTTCATTCATTATTGAAAGATCTGTGTTTAGTTTTATTACTGAAGTAATTTGCCCCTTTGGAATATTCTTGAAAATAAAATTTAGATGCATACTAGATCTAAACAGTATCTATTTTAGGTATTTTATTCCTAAGTGATATACTGTGCATTTATGGTCTTAGTGACATTGTATGTCATTTTACGTTTAAGTATTTAAATACTGTTTTTTCTTTTAAACACTTTTTAACACTTGATAAAGCATTGATTTGGAGAAGCTTGTGTATTTGAATTTTGGAATAAACCTCTATCTGTGGTGTCCTATACAGCTTTTTTGTGGTGGCAATAATTTTTTGATGTGTGCAGGACTTTGTCCATTTTGAGCAACCTTCTTCTGTTGCTGTTGTATACTTCTCAGCTGTCTGTGATTTTGCAGAATGTCCCTGATTTTACCTCTTTTAGCAGTGGTACTTGTAAAATATTGGATTTTCTATTAAATCACTGAGGATTACAGTCAGTCAATAATACAAGACATTAGAATTTCAGTCTTTCTGTTATTCAAAAATGCATGTTGATGCAAAAAACTGTTGCTCTGTTAATTTTTAAGTGAATTACCCTATTTAAAAGTGTATCTGATCTTGGGCTTTTGTTCCACCATCATTTTTTGGCTTTGTCCAGAATTCTTGAGCAAACAATTTGAAGTGTGGTTCTTAGTAGTACAATACAAATTAAGTAAATACATTTCTGACTACAAATGCCACCAGAAACTGATAGCATCAACAATAGGTAATAATACTATTAAACATTTTTATTGAAGTTTAATATCATAGTACAGCAAAATTGTTCTTATTTTATCATACACTTAAAATATGAGTCAAGTTCATCTTCTGTATATGTGATATACAAACTTTTGCAAACTTTTCCAATAGTTATGCCCATGGCAAGGTCTGTTTACCACAGTTAATATAATTACACTACTCTTTAGAAGCTCTGCAGAGTACAAAACAAAACAAAAAGCAAGCAAGCAACCAACAAACCAATAACAATAACATAAAGGCCTGTATTCCTTTGCAGAGTGGGATATGACTGTTAAGGTGGTCAACTTATTCCTCCAACTCTGTCCATATTTTTTTCACATCCCATTGAACACATTTTCAGTTTTTTACAGGTATGATTAATGCACAAGGTGAAGGAGAATATTGGCCTCCTTTTTGGACCAACTTCCACACACCTCAGGGCCTTCACAGAGTCCATATTTCCTCTGACAGTTTCAAATAAGAATGATTAGTTAAGCATGAAACTAAGAGGACTAGAATGTCAACCACACCCACTAGAATGTGATATTATTCTTTCTGCCATCTTAGACTCTACTCTGGCATCCACCAGGTACATACAATTAAGTGCATTTTCAGACTAAATCCACATTTGGGTTGAGGCTCCAAGAGCTCACATGTGCGTGCCTGAGCACTTTGAAGCTTGGTTGCAACAGTAGGAAACCAGTCACGCACAAACAAGTCAAGCACTTATATAAACAAATCTGTTAGGGGAAAAATATAAAAAAAATATACACACTTATGTAACCAGCTTATTGTACATGTTTTATTTTTTGTATTTTTCCCCCTAACAGGTTTGTTTTTCAATTGAATTGTACAGGTTATAGGTCACATTAAAGGTGAGAAAAGTTTTGAAATGATTTATTATGGTCTCATTATTTTATATCACAAAAACCTGGCATTTTAACATGGGTGTGTAAACTTTTTATATCCACTGTATATTTGTACTTAATGAATTAATTACTAACTTTTCATTTTTATTGTTCATTGAAAACAAAACTTTATATAAATTTAAAGAAGCAGCATAAACAACAGGGTTTATTAATATTAAACTTCCATCATCCTTGTCCATGTATGAAACCTTTTCACTGGATTCAATCTTGAACCACATACAAATGAAAAAAAAATACCTGCAGTATTTCTTTTTCATAGATTATTGGCCACATAGTTAAATATGAAGTCTTATCCAGTACAACTGAATTAATCAAATAAACCTTTTTATTAACTGTTAGCTTGTACGCTTTCCAAAAACAAAAACGCTCCTTTATTTCGAGTCTCTTATTCCATTGTTCCTCATTTAAATTTTTACCCCTGAATTTTATTTCTAACACAGAGATTTCTTTCCGTAATTTAGGATGCCTATTCTTCTACTTATATTTATGATACTATTTATATTTACTGAATGCACAATAAAGTTGTCATGTGTATTTTGCAGCTTACCAGAAATTGCGTAAATTTGAATTTTACATTTGAAGTATTTATCTCATTTGCAATAATTTCCCTTCTTTTTCTCTTTTACACTTAACCCCTTTAAACTTTCATTTTGTTTCTCTTACTCTTTTGCTTATATAATTCTTTTTATCTTTCATTATTGTCAAATTTATACCTTCCTCATCATTTATTTTAGGACCTTCTTCTAGATTATTTTGTTTAATTTTTTCTTTATCCTTATTTTATTTTTACCCTGATTTTGCTTCCCTACTTCCTCTTTATCTTTTATTGGGACTGTTTCTTTCTTCATATACTTCCTCTCTTTTTTTTCTTCTTTTTCATCATTTTCTC
The DNA here is from genome assembly GCF_019279795.1 of Protopterus annectens. Taxonomy (NCBI): domain Eukaryota; kingdom Metazoa; phylum Chordata; order Ceratodontiformes; family Protopteridae; genus Protopterus; species Protopterus annectens. The sequence goes on along the minus strand of NC_056730.1, from coordinate 290,107,093 downwards.
TAGATTACAATCCATCCATAAATGCTAAATGTTGGTATTTTTTTGCATCATTACCTGCATCCCCATAAATATAATCTTTCCACTTATCACAGTTTCTTATCAAATGATCATCTTTCCCTCATCTGCATTTATTATACTAAGGTTATAAATACTTTTTTACTTTTTCCATTTCCAGTACAATATGACAGTCCCATCCACAGTCCATAATTTTATATTATCATAGAGTTAGCTAATGTCCATTACTTGAGTTTGCTTATGTCTCTTTAACATCTCTTTTTCAACTTCAGAATTCATGTCTGCAATTTGATAGCTGTTACCCCCTTTTCCAAAAGAGAAATATAGTGAAAGGGCAAATGGTGTGACTCTCAAGATTAATTAATGATGATGATTTTTTTCTCTGATATCAAAACCTTAATTGGTATGTTTTTGGAATGAGGTTACCCTATTTCTTTATTAAACAGTGTTGAAAGAGAAATGCTAGAAAGAAGACAGATGAAATGTGCATGTATTTTGAGTAGATGTTGTGCAACTAAAAGATAAAGGTGTCTTTGAAAAATTGGGGACTTTGGTTATTCCTTACAATAAAAATGCACCACAAATAGTGAATAGATTTAAAAAGAATTGGAATTTACATATATACGTACATACATAATACATACACACATACAAATATTTCAAACACGGGCATTGATGCCCTTCTAGCTTGCTAATATACCAAAACACTTGTTCCCATAATAAGTGTCCATGTTGTTCTTAAAAATATCTAAACTAGTACTTGCTTTAATGTAATTAGGTAGTTTGTTCCATGCATCATCCACTGTGTCAGAGAACCAATTAGTACACTTCTCATTCCTATAAAATCTTCTACATAAGTTGTCTGATGATTCTCTAGTACGTTTTGATAACCTCCAACATTCCCAGAGGCTATTTCTAAATGCCCTATATACCTGAATTAGATCTCCTCTTAGATATCTGTAATAGACATTGTACAAGTTCAGATATTTTAGTCTTTCATAATAATAAAAATTTTCACATCCATGGATGACCTTGGTATATTTCTGCCGTACTCTTTCCAGTTTACTCATGCTTGTTTTCTTATTTCCACATTATTCCATACTCAAGTTTGGGTGTAATGTAACTAACAAACAATGACTTGATTATTTTTGATTTTCCCGACTTTATAAATCTTTTTATACAACCCAAGTTCTGTAAACTATCATTAACCAATTGGTTGACATAATTAGGAAAACTCATAGCTAAATCTATCCATATAACAAGGTCCTTAAATGAGTCTACAGTTTCATTCACTGTGTGCTGTATTAAATATTCACCTTTGAATTTATGTCACCCAAATCTCATATGCTTAGCTTTTGATGTATTTATCATCATATTATTCTCCTGTGCCCAAATGGCCAATTTAGTTAAGTTATTTTGCAGACATGCCTTATCTGTAACACATGTAATCGGTTTAGCCAATTTCAGGCCGTCAGCATATAGACTGTAGAACACATCAGATGAAAAAGTTAGGTCTAAAAGATACAATCTAAACAAGTAAGGGACTAGGACAGAGCCCTGTGGGACACCCTGACTGTAACTAAGGATTTCACCAGTCCAGTTGCTGTATGATACTTCCCTTGTCATATTTGTCAGCCATGCAGCTATCTATCTTATCAAGAGTACATCAATACCTAGTTGTAGAAATTGATTGATCAGTGTTTTGTGTATGACCCTGTGAAATGCTGAAGTTAAATCTATATAAATTACATCAAAGCACAATTTTTCATTCATAGCTGTTATTATATTGTTATAGAACATAATGTTACAGGTGGTAATAGATCTGTTTTCAACATATGCATGCTGATATATGGTTTCAAGTCCCAACCTATCCAATTTTGACAATAACTTATACAATATTACCTTCTCCATTATTTTTCCACAACAAGAAAGTACACTTAAAGGTCTATATGACTCTGGGTATATCCTACTCCTCTTTCCCTTAAATATAGGCTTACTAAGCCATGTCTCTAATCTTGAGGAATCTCCCCATATTTATATCACCTAGTGAATAATAAATATAATGGTACTGTAAGTTCTTTCTGAAGTATTTTCAGGTTATAGTTACTAATTCCATCTCCTCCCTGTGCTTAGTTTGGATCCAGTTTCTGGAGTTCTTTTTCAATATAATCTAATTGGATTCCAGTATCTGGAGTTAACTGAATGTCACTTGGACAACTTATCACCCCTTTTGGTGAGCCAAACTGTTTTCATAAGATTTTGTAAATATATTTATAATCTGTTGTGTCAGAATAAATTTTAGAATCTGCACACAATTTATCAATTTGTGTGTCTTTACTCCTTCCACATATTATGTATCTATAAAAAGGTTTCCTATTATGCTCAATATCTTTATATACATTTTCTTCAAATATTTCTTGATCTTGTCTCACACTGTGCTTAATCAGTTTGTCCAGCTTATTTATTTCAGTTTTCAAAGTTGTAGTTCAACCTCTCTTCCATTTCTTATCAGTTTTGTCTCTCACCTTAATCAGATATCTTGTTCTTATGGAAATATATCCCCCTGATATTGTATGGCTAGATCCTGATGTTAAAATTTTTTTGATTTTTTGCACTCAAACAATTTCTCTTTCAAAACTTTTCACATTCCATCTACAGTTTTTCTACTGAACACCTTACTCCAATTAGTTTTACATACTGACTGTTTTGCTTCCATATAATTTGTAGTTAACCTTCTGTGCATTGGCTTAGATTTCAGTTTGGCAGAATTATCTAGCAACAAATTAACCTTTATAACCCTATGATCACTGCACATCAATGGTGGCAAAACTTGATGTGAAGTTACAGTTATTTCTTTGGGAACACAAACTATGTTTAGTATGTTCCATCCTCTGGTAGGTTTTTTACAATCTGAAGCAATTGTTCCTGAATATATGCTGTGAATAATTTCCTTACTAATATTGTTGAATCAATATTATTCCAGTCTGTTTCTGGTAAATTTAATTCCCTTGCTAATATTCCTCCCTCCTGTGTTTCATGCAAGAAATGTATGGATTTTTCTAGGTCATCTGCACTTGACTTTGGTGGTCTATATACTCCAACAATTGTTATTTGTTCCAGGGTTGTCTTTACTGTCACAGTTACGCAGTCTATAGTATTGGTATTATCATTGAACATGTAATAATCACAGGTCTCATAGCTATTTTTAATCCCTATCATAACACCTACACCTGATTTTTTGTTAGAATGTCTGTTACAGTAAACACATTTATACCCTGACAGAACTGGTTTCCAGTCATTGTTCTTTAACCATGTTTCACAAACATTAACAACATCAATCTTGTGGGAAAGTAGAAAAATGTCCAGTTAAAAAAAAACTATTATTAATTTTCCTTGCATAAACAACCATCAAAGATGCATCACATTTTGCTATCTGTGAACTGTTAAGATTTTCAATGTGGCAAAAATCCTGCCTAGTGTTTGTCAAATACTGCAAAATATCTGCTGCAAAAATTTTCTTCCTTGATCTTGACAAATGCACACCATCCTGTCTGAACATGTGTGCCCAAAACTAGGCCTGGATGCTCCATATATTTCCATTTTTTAAAACAGGACATTTTTTCCATGTAGGTATTTACCCAAAAAATCTTTTCATTCACAGTGACTTGACTATCCTGTATGTAGGTGATTTGTAAAAAATATGTTCTAACACCAGTACAAGCTATACTATCTAAGAGGGCTGTCAGTTCCCTACTAACAGTCTGAGACTCCTTGCGGGTGACATCATTTGTACCAATATGAATAAAAACAGATTCATACTTCCTTACATTAAGACGTTTCAAGGCTTGTCTCACATCTTCTATTCTTGCTCCTGGCAGGCATAACACTATTCGATGTTCATTATCATCTCTGCAAATATAAGTATCAGTTCGTCTAATAATTGAATCTCCAATTACAAGAATATGGACAACGCAGTGGTGCAGCGGCAGTGTTGTCACCTCACAGCAAGAGGTTCTCCAGTTCTATTCTTGGCTGGAGTGCCTTCTGTGTGGAGTCTGCATGTCCTCCCTGTATTCGTGTGGGTTTTCTCCAGGTAGTCCGGTTTCTACTCACATTACAAATACATCCGTCTGGAGCATTTCTCCCCGGGCCTCCACTGAAAATTGGCTTCATTCCAAGTCAGACTTGCCCGGTAAACAAATGTTAAATAAAAAATAAATATTTTTGCTGGCCAGCTATGAAGAATCTTCAGCTTATAAAACACTAATATCTGCTCTATCAATTGTTATGAAGGATAGATCTTCATCACTATTAATTTTATTAATCCCACTGTTTTCATTGGGTAATAAATTCTCATCCAGCTGGTATTGTAAATACACAGCTTGAGCCATGTAGTCAACATCTGTCTTTCTCTTCTTTTTTCTTACAGTAATGTTCTTCAATCTTTCCATATTCAGCTTTGATTTCTTCCTTTTCACCTGCCCCTTGCCTTTTTTTTCTACCTTCTCCACTGGAAAAATGATGCCTTTTTCTGTAAGCTGAAGGTTTTCTGATATAAAAATATCTTCACTCCCTGTAACCTGTGTGTTACATAACAAAGCAGTGTCATTTTTCTACATATTTTCTTTCCTTTACGGTCATTAATCAGTTTTGTTTTCTTCCTTGTTATTTGTTGTGAACTTCATCCTTTCTTTTTTTTGTTTCCTTCTAAAAAAACTGGATCCTCAGATTGCTGAATACTTGCATCCAGGATTCCAAAGTTGTCAAGGGTATTGTCTTGTTTATAGGGGTTGAATGATCTTTACAGAAAATAGATGCATCATTTCCTAAATGTGTTCTATTAGTTCCATGCCTAACATTATTTAGTTCATCAGTCCAGTCATTAATATATTAAACAACAGTTCTCCAAGCCATGCCAATTGCACAAGTGCAATCACCATCACTAAGTCGATATTTAAATGGTAAGCAAGTCATCCGACTTTTGACATGAGGAACACAGATCACCAGTGTTATCAGCTGTTACCTCTAAATATGCATAGCATCTGTACAAGATATTTGTGCATTAGCAAATCGTTAATGGCATACTCATTTAAGGAATGCATATTCAGCTTCAAATGAATAAATATTGCAAAAGAAAAGAATAATCAAAATCAGTATCCACAGAACACAAAGAGAACTTAAACCAGCTTCTATGACAATAATCACATCTGCAATATACAACTAAATAATAAAGTACAGTAAAGTAGTTCTGACCATACAAGTTCTACAAGCCAGACAATAATTGTGATTGAAGGCGTGCAATAGCTTCTGCTCACTATCGCTCACAGTTGAATTTGATAGTTATGCAAGAATTATAGGTAAAGATGGGTCATCAACCCTAATCTATTTATAGCAGTGGTAAATAACTCAAAGAATATTTTGATAGAGGGAATGAAAAAGATTCAGGGTTATGTCAAAGGTCAAAAATGTCAAAGCGTGGATGTAAATTTTGCACATACATTAATAATGGTCCATATGTAAGTGTGGAGGGCTGTGATAGAACAACAGCTTGTGCAGAGCTATGTGATTGTAACACTATATGTGTCGTATACTTAGCAACATGTATTTCCTGTTCAGCCTTCTATGTCAGTAAAACCAAATGGAGACCAAGAGGCAGAATTTATTAGCATCTGTATGATGTAAAGAAAAGAAAAGAAAGAGATGCAACATCTTACATAGACACTCTATTGTATGTGCTGATTTTAAAATATATACTTTTATTGTAGATAGGGTTAATCACAACCCAAGGGTTGAAGATGTTGAAAACCTGTTGCAGTACAAGGAATTATGTTGGCAGATACAGCTGAGTGTCAGAAATGACCTTGGTTTAAATGATGGTGTGTTTTTAACTAACATGTTAAAGTAGAGGCTTCACAATTGTAGTAGGTTTATTATTATAACTTAAATTTTTTAAATTTTTAATGTACAATTAATTTTGTATTCATAAGAGTTGAAATCCATTGTGAATGGTTAATGCTTAGGTAGATGTATTGAGTGTTTTGCAATTTAAAATATATAAACTATTATATTGTTGTGATTTAAACTTAAATAGTTGTTTTGACTGAATATTCAATCTGATTGATGGACGGAAGCTTATATAGTACTGGTATGACTGATTTGTGTATACTCTGAAGAAGTCCTGTTCAGTGTCTAGAGATGAGAGTGCTTAGTATTTTATTGCTGCAGTTATTAAAACCATTTGGCTTCATGATCACCTTGATATTATTATTTTTTTGTGTTTTAACTGTTTGAAATGTTGGGATCCTGTAGAACGAGTCCCAAAATACAGAGACTAAATGGCCGAAAGAACATACTTACATATACTAAGTCTACAATGCCATTTCTTGGAATTTTCCCCTTTCTCCAAGGTATGGCTATCTTGAACATGTTATGTATTAAGTTTGGGGGTTGTGGAGGTACAAGGGTAGTTTGTCCACCTACAAAAAGAAATTTTAAGGAAAAGAGTGATTTTTGAGATTCTCTCCTCTCCTGTGTTTTTGGTCTTTTTTGGCATGTTTTCACTTGGCATTTCGAGTGCCAACCTCTCAAAAGGGATCCAGTAAACTGAAAAGGGTCATCTATTTTTAACAAAGTTTGAGCTATTATTTGAACTAAGCCAGTAAGTAAAAAAAAAATGTGACAAAACTAATCCCAGGTGAAGGGCTGATATATAAGAACACAAGATTGATGAGGTTAATAGGCCTATAATTACTCACATCTACATAAGTCTTTCTTACAGGTCTTATATAAGCAGAGCAGCATCTAACATGTATTAAGAACATTACAAGTAACTGTGCACTACCACTACCAAACTGAGGCATACTGGGTCTATTATAGAATGAGACTCATGCCTTGATGAGGAGTTGAAATGCAGTGATGAGAAGTCTGTGTCCATATGGAGGCAGTTTGTCTGCAAAGTGATGGACATTCTGTAAAAAGACTTATGTGGTGTTGGTGTGAGTAGAGTGGTTTGTGTGTAAAAGCAACTGACAGTCAACTTCACCTACTATCCATAGTATCTCACTTTAAGTTAAACAATTATCAAGGGCTGTGTACATTTGTAAAACAAGTTGAAATAAATTACTACAGGCAGAATTTCCTTCAGCTGTTCACAGTCAACAACTGAAGGTGTCTCCCAATATGTGAATATAAGAACAATAATAAGCAATCAGTGATGGGACCATCAGATGCATAGCTGTAAACACCTTAAGTAGAAACACTTAAATATTCATACCACCCTTTTCAAGAAGTTAATAGTACTCATCTCATAAATTAAGCAGAGCTGTACATGATAGCCCTTTTGTAAATTTGTATCTACCCATCAAATCATCAAGATTTGCCTTAAAGATAAGCAAAATACTACTTTGTTTTGACCTATAGTGATAACTTATTCCATGGACTGGGAATGCATTCATTTAGGAACTTATCCCTCTAGTGAATTGTATTTATTTGTTAGTATAGATTTAGATTCCTGTGTTTGTTGTGTCACTAGTTTTGTGAAGAAGTCAGAGGTCAAATATGACTGAGTTTTTGATGGCTCAAAAGAGAGATACTATAGGCCATCTGAGAGCAGTTCCAGTAGGTTTCCTGATATAAAGAGAGTCATGTTAATCTGTTGGGATAACTGAAGAATTTAAAATCTTTAATTTTCTTGATCAGAAATATTTATGGCCTTTCTAGTTGAGTGATATGTTTGGATTTGTGCATACCAAAGGAGATATTCTATTCAATGGGCTTTGATAACAGAAGGATATTTAGTGGTAGGATGACAACTTTGGATCTTGAGGATATTTCCTTGTAAATTAACTTGGCAAGATCAAAGGGTTTAATAATTATGGCGACAAAATAAAGACTGAATGAGAGAGAGTTATCCACATAAAAATACTCATGTCTGTTGTGATCATGTCTATCTGAAGAGGAGCATCATTTATAATGTATGAGGTGAAGCAGCTTTTTTGTTGAATACTAGCATTTAGCTCAAGACCCTTTTGAGAATACCAGGTATGTGCATATTCCAGTGCTTTACGGTGCAAAAAGTGGATAAACAGGTAATAGTGCCCAGATAGAAGTCATCAGCAAACTTCTTCACCCACACTTTTGGGATATTGGCATAAGTGTAGCTAGGGTGGGGAGATGGTGGTAGCTGTCCCAGGTGAAGGGGTTTGAGAGGTGTGATCAGCAGATCTGTTTTTTTTTTTTTTTTTTTTTTTTTAATTGTTTTCTCATCATGTCAACACAAGGGCAGGACACAGATGATTTGGTGTTCCCCCTTATAAGGGAGGAGTACCAGATCAAAGAACTGACTTTTTTTGCTCCTCAAGTTAGCATTTATGGACACCAGATTGGGGAATGGCACCAGGCACAATATAAGCTGGATATAGCTCTGGATATTGGCTTTGTCTTCAAAATAAATGCCAAACAGCAGAGGACCTAACCCTGATTCTTGTGGTACCCTACTAGTTACAATTTTACATTCAAAGAGAGTATCAGCAACTTTCACAACTTGTAATCTATTGGATGGCTAATTTTCAGTCTGACACACAATACTGTGGTTTACATTAAGCTTGTCTAATTTTTCAATAATATCAAGATGGAGGAAACATCAAACTCCTTGGTTACTGTAGTGGATTAAAGCTCCTTATTGCTGTGTCAATGACACTGAGTTCAAGTGTTAGTCTTGGTGATATACCTGAAGAAAGATTTACAGATTCACTTGGTATTTGTACTGACTTTAAGCTCATACTCTGCTTTACATTTTCTAGTATTGCTCTTAAGATTCTTACTGGCTTGTTGTTGTTCAGTATTTTGGGGGGAGGGGGGTTCTTACAACCTTTCATTATTTCCTTCTTTTGTTATACAGCTTATTAATACAGCAGCTCTATCTGAGATGTTATTCCTGAATTTATCATATTTAGGATCATTAGGAACTGATTTTTCTAGGTAACTGTTAAAGTGTGGGAAATGTTGTAGGTGAATATGGCACACCTCTTAGTTGGGTCCATGTGGGAGGATTGTATGGCATTTTGCCTAGGTCTTCTACAAGCTGATGCAGATTTGCCCTAGAGAAGTCCTTGAAGATAGTTTTGTTTGTTGGTGGGGGTGGTTTACCCCTGTGCATGACAGAGAAAATGACTGAGTTGCGACAGATTTAGTTACAAATGGGGAGATGTGTGGTGGACTATATTTAGAAGTTATGATGGTAAGGGCTATGTCAAGGATGCTGGGGCTTCTAATGGGTAGGTTTACAATTTGCTGCAGTGCAATGTTTTTAGTAATGGGAAAGAAACACTGAACATTTCCATTTCTAGTGATGTAAGTATGCTAATCAGTGGTTGGGCAGTTTAAGTCCCATGGCAAAAAGTTATTTGGTTTGATATTTAATCCCTCAGGGGTATGAAGGCAATTTCCATGATCTTTGGGGGGTATGGATGGGTATATATGGCTACCAATGTAGTAATGGCCAGATTTGTTAAGGGTAATTTGAATCACTAGGAGCTCTAGGCTGGACTGTGAGGTATTTGTGTTTTTGACAAATATAGTAGGTACTGCCCCATATTTATATGAGGGCCTGAAGGCATGATAGGTGCTAAACCCTATTACAGAGGGAGGGAAGTCATTGCTTTGAAAGCAGTAACTACACAAATATGAATGTCTTTAAGTTGTGGGAGGACCTCAAATTCTAGCATCATTCTATTTAAACTTCCAGCATTCAGTAGAGCCATCATGATGTTTCCCAAATTTGAGTTTGAGCTTGATAATTTTGGAATGTTTAGTAGGAGGACTCTGCTTAAAAAAGCCAGTATGCTGAATTGTTGGTATAAGAGGTGTAAGGCATCCCCAGAGAAAAAGGAAGGCTTATCTAATTATCTAATATCTATCTCACCCTAGGCCAATGAATACCGGTTCCTCTTAGAAAGATAATTCAAAGAAAAGCAGTCAGTTCCACAGCCCAGACTGATGTAAATATTTTATTTTTTCCACAAAACAATAAAGCTGTGAATGAAAACTTCTCTTTCTCTGGTGACTAGTGTTCTCCTCACCCTACTTCTACTTGGTGGCTAGAGATCCCCTGATCCATGTATTTGTAGACCTCCCTGGTGGTTAGTGGTCCCGCTGACCAACATAGTTGTACTTCACTCTGGTGGCTAGTGTTCCCTTGACCCATTGCTGCAGACTTTGCTCATTAGACTAAGGTGTCTGTGTGGAAGTATGACATCAACCCCCAATCCACCCTCCTCCCACACATACACATTCAAACATTCATTACACACTTACACACTCGCACACACACATATACACACACACACACACACACACACACACACACACACACACACACACACACACACACACACACACACACACACACACACACACAGACACACACACACACACACACACACACACACACACACACACACACATACGCATGCAGCCCCATACCTGTGCAGTAGCACTCACAGGAGGACTCATACATTCACTGATACACACATTCTACCTCCCAGGAAGATACCCACACTCAGACATACTCTCACACATGCAGCCCCTCACATACACTCATGCACATGCTCCCTAACACCACCCGATCACTAAACTCTTCAGCACCTGCTTCTACCATGATAGGTGAATATGGACTTTTGGACATATCACAAGCAATCAGGAACAACAGTGCTAGTTTATGCAATGCCTTACAGCAGGCAGTTCTGAGGGGAAATCACATGGCTAATTAGTATATACTTTTCCATAGACTGTCTCATTAACATGTATCGCAGCCACAGAAACAGACCACTGCTTAGGTGTGTGTCTTCATGTAGTAACACCATGGTAGGACTGTCTCTAAAATAGAAATGATTAGTGTAAATAATATACCTCATGTAAGGCTCATGGTAACCTTTTTGAATTCAGCCCATTGTGCTGAACTGTACAAATAGTTTATTATGTGCAAACAATACTGGTTTACAGTTGAAAGTAATATTATTTCTGTTTGCAAATGTATAACTGAAAAGCATATTGTTTGTTGCTAGCATTATTTTAAATAAATAATTGTATCCCTTTGTTGAAGTAGTTATTTTGAGTGTTAGTTACAGCTAAATGATGTTGAATTTATGTTGTTAGTAAGGCCTGTTAGCATCAAAATGAATACATCTGAGAAACTAAGGTTCTAAATAACTGTATATCAAAGATTGAAACAATACTAATTTAATGAACTTTAATCACACTTTGACTTAGGAATGGGTTAATTCCTGTGAGGGTATTAGAAACCCAAAATACTCGGAGAAATTAAATCGGGAGAGACTAATATCCAAATATCAACATTATGTTAAATTGTGGAAATAGTTGATTGTAAAATAGCAATACAGGGTGAAAATGATATCATTGTTGCTTGCAAATGTATAAATGAGAAAGAAGGACAGAGGCGACATTGAATGGCAATGTTATTTTTATGCAATAATAATGAAATTGTTTAAAATAATTTAAAGCAATATTTTTAAATGATCATTTAGAGCTTCAGGCATCACAAACGTAATAATAATAATAATAGTAACAGATTACTTGCATGTTTTTGAAGATGTGCAGACTAAAGGCAAAGTGCAGTTTGACAAAATAATTTGACAGACATGCTTTCAGATGAGATGGACTGCATGCCAGCATTTTCTGTGCTTCTCTTTTTTTACTTTCAAATGGAAGATGAGGCTGCAAATAACTTAGTGTATCTTGTAGCATTAACCACAAATGCAAATGTACAGTCACCCTCAACAATTTTAAGCCTGCGGGGCACTCTCTTCTAAAAGAAATAAAAGACATCACGGTTGATTATAAAAAGTAAAAACAAGAAAAAGTACCACTCCACACCACCGCAGTTCCAGGAAAACACCCTTTAATAAAAATAAACTAGAGTATGCGCTTTCACATAAATCATGTGACTTCATTTGACTCCAGTTGAACCAACCTGTATTTCATATTTTTACTTCAGAAATATGATGCCAACATTCATTATCAATAAAATCAATAAAAAATTCATTTATCGTACCTACAACATTTAAAAAATAAACTAAAATAGGATTTTGTAAAGATATACCCTTTGACATTATAAAATCTATTACATTTTCATTTTCTGTTTCTTTAATATACACAGTTAAAAGTTATATGATCGATGAGACCTGCCAAACTGATTATGCCTAACCTAATTTGCCATTCATATTACCTATTACAGTAGCTATGTACTCTTTATCCAGTCAGGGCAAGGAGAATGTCTTCAGCACCACATGGTCAATCTCAGGAGCTTAATATTTAGGGGTCATCAGATGACAGAACAACAAATTTTCCGGAGTTTACATTCCTCTTATGCTGTGCTGATGATGCCATATGAAGGCAGAAACATGCATGTCCACAGCTAGAGGGTTTGGCTTTATTAGCCTGAAGTTTTCCATAAATAGACTTAAAAGTAAAAGTAAAAGAAAAAAGTCATGGACTTTCAGAATTGCCATTTAGCTGAAACACCTGATATCTTTAAAGGTTAATTTGCATATAACCCATGTTGCCTCTGATAGAAGAGGTTTAAGGTAGCACAGGTGGAAAGTCTAACTTTGCTAGATTTTTCTTTTTGTGTTTTTTTAACCAATTGGTTTTCCTGTGTGACCTTTTTACTCATTGTTTTAGTGAATCCACGAACCTATGAATCTATGCTGAGGTACCAAAAAAAGCAATATTTTGAAACCTCAAAGACCTCCTAGGTTTCTAAACAGTAACAGATATCCTTAGCAATCTCTAAATCACCAACCAAAAGCAACACAAAACACCACACTTACTCCAACACATAGTGGAGCCCAAAGAGCAAAGCCCATAAGGCATGCAAACTCATTATCTAGAATTCTTGTCATAGGGGACTCCATTGTATGACACACAGATGCTTCACTCATAGGGGACTCCATTGTATGACACACAGATGCCCCACTCATAGGGGACTCCATTGTATGACACACAGATGCCCCACTCATAGGGGACTCCATTGTATGACATGCAGATGCTCCACTCATAGGGGACTCCATTGTATGACACACAGATGCTCCACTCATAGGGGACTCCATTGTATGACACACAGATGCCCCACTCATAGGGGACTCCATTGTATGACACACAGATGCTCCACTCATAGGGGACTCCATTGTATGACACACAGATGCCCCACTCATAGGGGACTCCATTGTATGACACACAGATACCCCACTCATAGGGGACTCCATTGTATGACACACAGATGCTCCACTCATAGGGGACTCTATTGTATGACACACAGATGCCCTACTCATAGGGGACTCCATTATATGACACACAAATACTCCACTCACCAGGCTGAACAAGGAAAGATAACAGTGAGTTGATTATCTGGAGCCAGGATCTGCCAATTTACATATCTATGCATGCACTCAACTCACTACACTACAGATACCATTATGATTCTGTCATGGTCCATGTGCTAGTTAATAACCTGAGAAGTACTTCCATGGACTATATGAAGAGAAACATTGATCTCTCTGAATATGTGTCTCAGGCAGGTATGTGCCTTACACTGAGCAGCATTCTACCTTCACCAAAGATGATGCCACATAATGAACAAAAGATGATTGACTTAAGTAATTGGCTTTGTTTCTGGTATCTTTCCAGGGGGATTCAGTATTTGTCAGCATGGGAGGACATGGTTAAAAGACCATTTTGCTTTGCAAAGGATGGTCTGCACCTGTCTCTTCTAGGCTTCTGAATATAGGCTAAAACTTTATCCACCCCCTTAGAACCTGTTTTAGGCAATGCCAAATTAACAAACCTAATGACCTTGCAAATAAAACCAAAGAAACTTAAAGGTGTTACTGCTCAATGCTACAAGCCTAAAGAAGAAACTGCACACCCTATAAGCTCTCTTTACTCTGGGGAATATACACACGTGTGCTGTTACTGAGTCATGGTTTAAATCCACTGAAAGTACTTCAGCAGTGCAAGGCTTCAGTGCCTTCCACATGTTTAGCCCATCAGCAGCACAGGCAGGGACAAAAGGTGGAGGAGTCTCAGTCTGTATTAGCAATACATATAACTCTATATTGGTTAAACAGGACAATGTCCTGGAATTTATCCATGTGCAAATCACCACAGACAAATTCCCATACCACTCAACATTAAACCAAATACCCCATTTATGGGAGACTGTAACTACTCATCTATAGACTGGGAAACATACACTGCCTAATGCTCACAGGCACAACAATTCCTGGACTTTACCAAAACAGTCAGTGTTATCCCTTACAACCAGCAAAAAATAAGTAATAAAAAGTAAAGTATTTTTATTGATTATGATGAAGTCTGTGGTGCAGTAGATGAAAGTGCTAAATCATATGGAGTTTTGGATGTGAATAAAAGACTGTTTGTTTTTTCGATATACATTGAGTGGACTGCTGTGGCTTTTGCAATGCTTGGGAATCCTGTTCCTGGTGTTTTCCCTATTACTTTTTATTACTTAATTCCTGGACTTTATTAACACAAGTACCCTTGACCAGATAGTGTGCATACCCACAAGTCCTTTAAGCATTTTTGACACGGTACTCACCAATATGGAAGCATGCTGCAAACCTCACTGCTCCCATCCCACAGAGTGTCAGATCCTCACTGATGAGGTCAGACCACAAAACTGTCTCCTTCAAAATAAAAATCAGCTCTCTAACCCCAACAAATCCTGTAATAGTTGGGAATTATTCCAAAGCAAACTACATCCTATCAGGTGATTGTTTAGCAAAATGCAGTGTCCCTCCCAACACAGAGTTCACAACAACCTATGCAGAATAGTTCACAGAGACCCCAAAGAATCATGTAAATGGCTGCATAGAGGTTGCTGACCCTAACTGAAGTAAGCCCAAAACAAACTCTAAGAAAAATACAATGGTGGAATCCTAACCTTAATAGGGTATATAACAAAAGGAAAAAAAAAGTCATGGCTAAAATCAGGAACAGCAACATCCATAATGATAGGAGCTCTCTAATTAAACTAAACAGGACACTAAGAGGACTAATTAAGTCAAACAAGGCAAGTTATCAGGTCAAAAAGCCTCACAGGCTAAAGACAACCACAAGGCCTTCTACAGCTATGTCTGAAATCTCAAAGGCAGCACACATCAGTGTGCTGAACTGTTGGTCAGTGGTGCCACCTGAATAGAGTGACTCAGCAAATTTGCAGCCTGGCAAATTCAACTCAAACTTCACCCCCCACTCCCCCTCCCTCCCTCCATGAAATACCTACTAGCATAACCCCCCAACTGTTAATAGGGTGCAGATCTTGGTGGTGCTCCATGTTAGGACTGAATATTGCGGGCCTTTGACTGATTAAGTTCGCAGATAACTGGAAATTGGGAGGTATCATAGATTCCTCCCATGACACAAACATCTTACAAGAGGGTCTAACACAGACAAATGACTGGTGTCAAAGACACAGACTAAAACTTCATGACAAGAAATGTATTATTGTGCCTTTTGGAAAAACTGCCACCCAGGCTAATTACTCCATTGTTAAAACACCCCTAAGGGTTGACACATTAGTCAGGGATCTGGGAACATATGTAGACAGTAATCTGGCCTCTGACCAACATGTGGATAGGATACTAAGAAAATTATTCTACCTTGCCCAACTTATAAGTAAGGGCAAGGCATCCAGGTTCAAGGAAGTCATAATTACACTTTATTTGGCCTTAGATAGATACATCATTGAGTATAATTCCCATTCAGCATGTATCTGATCAGACATATGCAACAGTTGGAATGCCCACAAAGGTATCTTACTGGGCGAATCCAGAGTATAGACATAGTGTCCTATACAGTTCACCTTAAAACCCTATCTTTGTACTCTGTCTCCTACAGGTTACTAAGTGGTGAGCTATGCCTGGCATATAAGGCATCTTTGTACCTAGGCTCTAATGGTCATTTTGTATATCCACAAAATTATCAGCGTCAGAACCACTAGATCCAAGGATTTAAATTTTGCTTGTGACATCAATAAAACATTTTGGCAAGACAGATATGTGCTCAGAAGATCCCCATGCTCTGGAACAGGCTTCCCATCTATGTGAAGAAGAGTCCATCCCTAACCCTATAAGTGTAACCTTGACCAATGGATGGAAAGATGGAAATTGACCCTGGATCCAGTCTCCCTGTCTGTGATAGACAGAGGCAGACAGTAGCACTCAGACTAACAAACCACTCCCTACATATCCTCTAGAAACTTCCTAACATACCACCTTCTAAAAAAATGCCCATAATACACAGGAACACAACTGGGCTGGATTGTACAGCTAGGCTTATAAAGGCTCTGGTGGTTATTTCCCTGGTATATAACTATGAACAATGAATTATAAACATACTTAAGAAGCTGCTGTACATGGTACCACCAAGATTACAAAGAAGTTTGTTAAAAGAAGTTTGACTTAGCTGTGAAGTAATATATCAGAGATGGTGATGAATATTTTAGATATTTGGAGTAGATTACATTTGCCAAAATAGAGAAACTAGACAATTCTTCAGATACCTGTGACTGAAAAAAAGCTTTGAAGAGTTTCAGCCATACAAGGAAGATGAACTAGGGATGCAGATGCTTAGAGAAATGGCACTGAAAGGATTGCTAGAACAGAAATCTGTTGTGTGGAACGTAATACAGTTAAACTTTTCAATTATAGATGGAATTAGGTGCAGGCAAAACTTCATGTTCAAAACTGAAAAATAAAACAATTGGCAAGAGCAGGCAAAGAATACATAGGAGCTGTGAAGTATAAGAAGACTCTGATGTCTTATAGTGGCCAGCAGTGTCAGTGCAAATAGAGCAAGTGGTTCAAAATTATGCAGTGTGTGACACCTGTCATAATTATAACCCTGTCTTCTTATCCTTGCTTTCACTGTTGTGATATAATGAAGTGTAGTAAGACAGATACATTTGTTTAACTGCTTACAGGAGTTTCACAAGTAACTGATTCAGGTGGGGTTATGGTGGAGCCTACATCCCAGCCTGTAGACAGACCTGCAGTTAAAAGCCCACATATAAGAATAATGTCGGTGAGAGAGTGAAAGAGTGACTTCAGTACTATTCATCATTAAAGGCACTGCAGGATGTCATTTGAAAGAAGTGGAAGGAAGGTGTCACATTAATGCTATAGGATACAGAAAGAGAGAGAAAGTGGAGGGGGTACAGAGGGAAAGAGAACTTAGGGGAATTCAATATAAAGATTCAGAGGGATAGAGTCTGAAAGGCTGAGAGCCTTGGAGACAGAAACAGATTAATAAGGAGACAAAGCCTAAGAAAAAAAGCCTGAGAGTCTGTAACAGAATTAGATTCAGAGCCAGACATGCTGACTGCAAAAAAGAGCTTGCAAGAGACTTCTACCTAGTGTGAGTCTGCTGTTGTAAATGACATAGATTTCCCTGAAGAGATTGAACTGAAATTACAATGTAATGCATGGAGTGCGATGATTACACTCTGTTATTTGGAAAAAGAGAAATCAGTTAAGTGCCAAAGTGGTGCATGACCCAGCCTTAACAATTGTTAAGCATCCCTTGCTAAAGTTGCTAAAGTCAGGTCAAGCACTAGGCCATAAAATCTGCCAAGTACTCACCAGATAATGACAGTGGCAAAAAGGAAAGATGTGATTCTTCCTGCTGTCCGTCCTGTAATGTGTCCCTAAGCTTCTCAAATGAATTAAAAAAGTTGTTTGTATAACAGGACGTGTGGTAGCATGTATTTTCTGAAGGGTATGAACTCCGAAACTGAAATGTATCTCATTATTTGCTGACTTCAATCTTCAGTTGTTTGTCTGAAAACCACAGAATTTATGAGAAACAAACCAAAAATAAGAAGCAATAATTTGTATGCTCTCCAAAAATGTGGACAGTAGAGAGGCATAAAAGGTAGGTTTAAACATAATGGGCTTTATTACATTGTCTTTCTGGCAGCGTCTGCAATGTATTTGCTGCTTTGAAAGCCAGCAAAAGACTTAGCACATTTTCTACTTTGACTAGCAATACATGGAACAGATAAACCTCCATGCACTACAGACTATTATAATTGTGCCACTGACCATGGCCCCTGATTATCTATTCTTGGATGAATGCCAAGATTCATTTCTCAAGCTTTGCTTTCGAGGTGAATTTCTTGGCATCCATGTTTCAAACACATAGTAAGCAAGTTATGATTGGTGACACGATCATAGTCTTCTATGTTGCAAGTTTTCTGCAAGAACTTCATTTTGTTTGGAGGAAGACACGGTGCTAAATTTAAAATGTTTTTGTAAGACATTTGGCGAATTTGATCAGATATAATTATGAAGTATGATGACCTTATATACTCCTAAATGCTTACGTAAAGCTTATTGCCTTAATTTAACAGCTGTAGTCTATGGGTGTTGTGTGGAAGGTAATGAAGTCATTACAAAGGTGGAAAATGCTTTGCTTATTGAGAAATAAATGGGTCAGAAAGATTTGAGGCATGATATTAAAATGGAGAAAGAATTTAAAAATGTGTTTTCATTCTCATAATGATTACCAAAGATACTGCATTGGTGGACTGCAGCAGGAACAAAAATAGTTTCCTTATAAAGTGGGACTTTAAAGAGACACCCATTCAAGTTTTATCTGCATTTTAATTACTATCTGTTGATCTGTTTTGAGCAGATTCAAACCCAGCAGAGAGTCAGACTCACCCATAAATAAAAGCTGGATCCTTAAGAGCATAGTACATAAAATGACTACCCAACTGAAAGAATTGCAAGAAAAAGAGTGGTATTATGATAAATACTGTTGAATCTTTGAAGCAAGGTGGTATATTAAAGGTGGTATTGAAAGGTTTCATACCAGCAATGAGCATAATAGATTTATTGAAAATGATAATGGAATATGTTGGGAAATTTTGCAACAGCACAAAGTGTATGTGTTCAGAAACCCTGGTGAATGGAATTTGCTGACAAGCGTACTGGCACAAATTTTATGAACTGGATTAATGAGAAAATAAGTCAGACAATTCTGAGTTGTGTTAACTGAATAAATCATGTCTGCATAGGGTGTTCTGAGCTGAAGTTAAACACTGTTGGCTTGAGTAAACCTAAAAGTATATAATAGACTGCTATCGGATTATACTGCATGGTAGTGTGAAACTCTTGAAGATATTGTTTCACAAGTATGATTACAGAAATGTAGAGGACTATTTATATTCAGACCCCCATCGCAAAAGCATAACATGATTTCTACAAAGTATCCTGTGCCCATGCAAGAACAATAATTTTGTAGCAAGAAAAGAATGCTCACTGACAAGAAAGGTTTAATGGGGAAGTTCTGCTGCGTATGAATGAACTGTCTGAGAAGATTTAAGCCTAACCTGTTGAAAACTGAAAGCCAAAGAAGGAGTTATGTGGTTTGCTGAAGAGCAAGCTATCCCAAGATATTAGAAGAGACTTACATTATAATAAATTCAGACAGATGCTAAAGAAACTCCTGTTTAATATCAACTTTTGCCACTGTTTTATTGGATAGTGACTAATCACCCAAACCCTACTCCATTTATCCCTCATCTCAAAAACCTTATTGAAATTTTTAAATTCCATTTCTAGTAAGAAGAAACTATAGGAATAACTTATCTTTGTGTGTGTATGTGTGTGTGTGTGTGTGTGTGTGTGTGTGTGTGTGTGTATAGACACACACACACACACACACACACACACACACACACACACACACACACACACACACTGATCAAAGAAAAACCCTGTGCTCATATCAGTATTTGCTCTATCAATATAAATGGGTTTTTACATCATTTAAATGCTTGCTTTGGTAAGAAAAAAGAATTCTGTTGATTTACAACATAGAAGTGTGACATCCCTGTGGTACGCACATCCCTTGTTAAATGTGGTGCTTTGCCTTTGATATTGGAATTGCAGTTTGTAAGACACCTTGTCCAATTGTACACAAGCACTTCCCTGACATACAAGTGAATTATTTACCCCAGTAACCCCTTCATTAATTTGTATTAAGTATACACAAGCACTAAAATGACACAATAAATTATTTTGCCCAGTGATCACTTAAGCAGTCTGACCATGTATTCACAAGTACTTCCCTGACAAACAAATTAATTATTTTCCTCAGCAACCCTTTTAGTAATATGTAAAGGTATTCACAAACACCAAAATGAAACATTTCCCCAAGCAACCCCTTCATTAATATGTCTAAGTATGCACAAGCACTGGAATTAAACATTTACCCAAGCACCCCTTCAGTAAAAATGTCCAGGTTTGCAGAAGAACCACCTAATCTCCCCTTGCATATCTACATTTTCCCTGAAAACTGCTGCTAACTGGCATACGTTCAGGGCTAATTATACACTTTATATGCGGATGAGCACATCATAGATTCATGTCTATGATTAGAGCTCATACACATTCATGTAAAGCCCCTTAACAGTGTAGTTGCGGTTCGTTATTGCTTATGTGTTAATCATGTTATTGTTTTGCGATGGTGGTCTGAATATAAAAAGTTCTCTACATTTCTGTAATCATCCTGAAAGTCCAGGATTTGCATAACCACATAGCATCGCTCTTCACAGATCACCACTATGAAAATGCAAAGCCCTGGACTATGAATACTACCATAAATTTCTTTAGCATACCTCTGGTGATTAAGACTTGTATAATATACACTGGCTAACAAAGACAAATGTCTATTGTCACCACAAACACACACACACGAGTAGATCAGTTATCCCAGTCTTTGAAAATGAAAATAAAATTACAGACTGTGTTAGAAGGTTATTTGGTGACCTTGACCAGCAAAAGAGCTGCTTGACTAAAGCAGCCAAAGAAATTGTTGCTTTTTCTAAACAATTCTGAAATTTTAGTACAAGTTGTAGCAATCAAACAGGACAATTAGCTTGAGGACTGCAAAATGATTTAACAAGCATGAAGTAATTATGTTAAAACAGAGTTCAGGTTCTCTGCAGAGAATGTAAATTAAGGAAATATATGAAAAGGATGAAAGATTTACAGAAACAGTTTGAAGGACTTCAAAAAGGACAGAGAAAAAAGTCAAATGTGAAAGGATCTTGTCTCAATTGATTTAGAAAAGAAGGTAAAATAGCAAAATGAACTTGTGATTGAACTCAGAAAGAAAGTGCAGATTAAAGTTAAACTGCATGCCTACAAGGTGAGGAAGATGAAATATTAGCATTTATGACAATGATGATGATGATGCTGTTGACTTAAAAGTGTCAAAGTGTTCAAACTGAAAATGAATTGCTGAAAGTCTAATTCAAAGGGCAAAAAACAAAGTACACTGATGACTGCTTATATAGAAGTGGTTAAGGATGTCATCTTCCTAAAGCAAAGGCAAAATACTTGGACAAGGCTTATACAACAAAAGAAATCTGAAAGAGTTAATAAAGGAAAACGGTTGGTACTTACCAGTAAGGAACTTGAAAATATGTGTTTGAAAAGATTCAAAGATGTAAGTGTGAACTAAATGCACCAAGTCAGCAAACAGGATCTTGAAGAGGGCTTTGCCCTTGTGACCAAAGCACACCAACCGTGGGAAAATCCAGCATTACCCACACCCAGCCATGGGTTATTGCTATAGTACAACAGACTATTGAATCTTGTGTGATTCTAGAACAGAGAGGTGCAGAAACTGAAGTTGCAGAAAGAAAACCAATATTATGCAGAGCGTCTCAGATGTACTTATTGTTGAATGCAATCCAGTTCTGGAGTCTAAATCAAAAGACTCCCCACCCATAGCTGATGTAAGTTATTCTCAGAAAGACCAATACATATCAAATTTATTGCAAATATAAATAGCATAAAAACAGAACAGAAAGAACTGTGTTTGCTTTATGCCAGCAGCAAGTAATGGAACTTTTTCCTTTAAAAGAAAATGTAGTAAGTGAGCCAGCGACTGTGATATAGCTTGAGAAAGAAAATTATACAAGTGTAGAATAGCCAAATGTATTGGAATTTGTACTTTTGGGTACTTTTCCATTAAACCCCTACCACGCGTCTCGCCTTATTCCATCCTGTTTGTATAATTACAGCTGGTGCCTACAATTTACTTCCTTCCTCCATGATAAAGGACACCTAAAAACAAGCTTCAGACAGGGTTATGAAAAAAAGAAAAGGATGACTCTATGCAGGCATCATCTGGTCTCAGACATCAAAAGGGCAACATGGAAGCCTTGCACAGCTGACACACAGAACCAAACAAGTACAAATATTGACATATTACATGAATACACCATTTCCCTTAACTTCTCTCTTGCTTTTATCATTTTACCTGAAAAGGTAACATAGCTCCTAAAAGTGCCCAGAGCATCCTAAGCAACTCTCTAATCTTACACACTTGACCATTATTAAAGCAAAGATATTTACAGAAGACGATAACTTTTTGGCACACTGGGAAGGAAAATATACTTCACCTGCAGCTTTTAAAAATTCCATTAAATGCCCTAAGTAATCCCTATGAACACCTCTCTCTTGCGTGTGCAAATAAACACACAATTTGTCAGATACTGCTATCAAATATACTCTAATTCCACCAGTGTTTTTGACCCGTGTACCTTTTCTCAGTGGCTGTGTACATATAATCCATTATTACAAGAATAAATTAATTCCTATCCTTTCTCACATGTCTCCTAAGTTATCTATTTATAATGTTGAGCTGTATCTTCTTATTCTATAAGCAGTATGTTTAGAAAACACTCATTTACACACTTAAAACATAAATGTTGCAAATACCGGCAAAGCACAGCACCGCAAAGTGGTATGAGCTTAACGGAAAAGTACCTACTTTTGTGCATGAAAAGGGAAAACACAGCCAAGCATGCAGTAATTGTAGAAGCCTAATGTTCCAGTGAAAACATCCTCCTATAACCTAAGAAGATGCACCAATACTGGCCTCACGCCTCAACTTCCTAAAGGTAAGTTACAGTGCACCTGCACCCCTAAACCCTGGGATTCTGTCCTACCATACCTTAAAGACCTTACTTTATACTCCAGATTTAGACCACAGCTTAAACACATTTTCCAACAAGTCCAGCATTACTGGTTCTAGGCAGGCCACATAACCTAAGCTCAATTATTCACTTATTAACTTTCTGTTCCCCTCTCATTTTTCTCTCTTCCTCATTTTCCATTGATCAGGAATGTAAGACCTACTTTCTTTAACTCCAAAATATAAATATTTTATAAATAGTATGAATTTTGTCTTTTCTCTTTTGCAGATTAAAATGAACTCCTATTTACTCAAGTCATATGTAAATAATATACAATATTGTTCTCATTTTGAATGTTTATTACTTGCATAAATTGCAATACACAACTCTGTTTTATGAATTTTTGTTTTGCTTTTCCTAATTTCTGTAAATATTGTATTTTCAATATTTGTAGCTGTTTTTTAAAATCTGCAACACATTGATTTTTAAGAGACATATTTATAAAGGATTATTGATATATATTTTGTCATGTGGCTCTTTCTCAGAGTGCTATGTTGGCTATTTTTTTCCCTTTTTGATTAAGTGTACACTATTCGAGTGAAGGACTTACATTTTGGATTCCAAAAATCTTGGCTGAGCCCTGGCTATTGTGTCCGACATACTTTTGAAATCTGCAGTAGGCCCATGAATGTGGATTCTCATTGGTGTTAACAGTAATCAATATCTACCTATAAGCAACATTGCACATACACACACATGCACACACACATATATATATATATATATATATATATATATGGGTCCATTTGACTTGGTCGACTGTTCATTTGGTCGACTGTTTATTTGGTCGACAGTTCATTTGATCGACAAGCATTTGCCCCCTACCCCAATGTTGTGCGACCCTGGAGTTGATATATATAGTTAGGGGGTGTGTGGGGGGCACAGCCCCCCACATTGGGGGGTGTGGGGGGTGAAGTCCCCCACCTAAAATGCTTGTCGATCAAATGAACTGTCGACCAAATAAACAGTCGACCAAATAAACAGTCGACCAAGTCATATGGACCCATATATATATATATATATATATATATATATATATATATATATATATATATATTCGGTTTACTATCAGTATCATGAACGTGGCTTGGATGAAACTCACTTGTCCGACATTCTGAATGCAGAAAACACTTTAGTAGACATTGAGAATGTCGAATGTAATTGTCCGATTACATAACGGCAATCGAGCCAATGCAGTCGGGCATGACATTCTTGGCTATATGTAGTTTGGCAGGTGGTGGATATGTGGATGTTGGACTGCTAGTACTGCTAGGGGGTTGGCACTGACATTTTGATTGTTATCCATGATTGCTTATGGGCTGCATTTAATTACATTGGATGCTGTTTCTTTTCACTGTAGATGATGGTTTGGTACATATGATAAATATTTCTTAGATTATGTTTTTGTTTTTATTTGTGCCTATATGGTACTTCAATTTCTTTTCATACATCACTTGCATGATGGTGCATAGCTGCATAATGCCCCTACACTTATTGTCTGCACATTGCATTTTTTTGGCATGTTCTTTTTTTCTGCACATTTGCCTTAGTCATATTTATAAATGTCACTAAAATGCTTTATTTAATAGTCTTTAATTAATTATTCTAGGCATTGCTCAAAGCTACTAGCTGTCTAAAGGTTCACCACTCTCCCCACAAGTTATTTTGACTACCAGACCCCACCCACTCTCTGAACTATATGAAATTACTGTTGCACAAATTATGAGCATCTCAGATTTGTCACCTATATGTTTACCTCTGGACTGAAATTCACTGTATAAATGTGGATTGTGTTTACTATTGCATATGTGTTTGTGCTGAACCACTGGGTGTCCATGATCGTGTGTGTGTGTTGGGGGTGTGACTGTCTGGATTAGGAACAGCAATAGGTGTGGCAGCTGTGGCAATTAATGTTCATGGAAATCTGGTAATACCATGAAGCCCACACATTATTTGTGATCTTTCTACCAGTGAAGCAAGCCTGTTGTATATATGTATGGGCCCAGAAAAAAACTTGGTGGGTAGTTGGTTCAGAAGGCAAGTAGATACCTTTTTATCTGGCTTGGTAAATGCTGAAGGTGGATCACACTCTTGAAATAAGTAAGTGCACACTTGTAGGTGATTATTTTTAATTAGTATTGTAAGAGATAAAAAGCACATCGTGATGGTGGGGATTTGTGTATGAGATTCTTACTGCTATATTCAGTTGATGTTCATTTTGAGATTGTCACCGATGTTTTCAAACTTGATGGGTTAGTGCCCAGAATGAACTAGTTGATGAAGTGCTTCACTGAAATGATGAAGATTCATTGCCAACAGATATGAGATTGTACCTATAGTTCATCTGTCTAAAAGGAGCCATGCAGGTGAAAAATCCAGCTGCTCTCTGCATTCAGAATGGACAAGAGTCAGACACACAGAAGGTGGACTTAAGGATATATGCGGCTTAATGGTTTGATTCAGGTAGTCCAAGCTTGCAAAGACATTCTGTTTAACTGTAATACGATAATAATGGCATATGTGGTTCTGTAAGACTCAAAATAGAATCTTCCTACAGCTAGTGGGACACTTTAGTAGTAGAAGTATGTAAAGTTGGAAGCACTTCAAGAAAGTTAGGGGAAGACACTCGGTGTGAGCAATGACACAGGAAAAAGAAGGCTGGGCCATCATGTGGAAGTTCTAGACAGGTAGTAGGTCAACACAGGGGAGAACTGAGAGAATGGAAAAGATACAAACAATAAATAGTTAACAATAGTAATAATAAATAATATTTTGTCTGAGCTTGTAGCATACATTAGCAAACACACAGAGCTAAAATATAACATAGGATATAGAAGGCAGAGCTCAAACAATTTCAAGCTAAAGAAAGTAGTTGATCTCTAATCAGTAGAAAAGGTAAAACAGTGACTGAAAGCTTGACTGTATGTTATGAGAAATGTATGCTGAACTTAGAGACCATGCATGGCATGGGGAAAGTCTAGAATACTGGCAGAAAAAGGATAAAGAAATAACAACAGTAGAAAAGACAGCAATAATAAATACATAAAGCAAAACAAAACAAAAACAAAAAAAGAAAAATGAGAACAAAATAATAAATCTGGCAGTCAGTGCAGAGAATGAAAGCCTTCCTTTGACTATTGTCTAGGTTCCACAGAGGTGTCAGGCCCCATGCCCACTAACTACCTATGAACCTTGATAAGAAAGAACTGAGAATGACATTGGGGTACTTAGAAATATTTTGTACAGCTGCATTATGCCTCTAGTTGTGTACACGTGTACTGCATTGCTTTTTGGTAAGTCATTTATCTGAGCAGCAGCCTTACTCAGATTTATAACTCTTACCCAGTGCTTTTTAGTGACTCCCATTCAAGAGAGTATGACTACCAGATCCCAGGTCTATTGTAATCCATTTGTCTACCAACTGACTGAAATCCAGTGAATACATATTTGTCATATTCAATACTGCATATGCATTTGTCCTTTAACACTGAGCCACTGACTGTCACTGGGGGATGTTAGGAGGATTTTGACTGTCAGGAGTAGGAACAGTAGTTTGTGTGTGTGACAACAGTGGTACTTACTGTTCACAGGAGTCAGGTAATGCCACAAAGTCTACACATTACTCGTGCTCTTTCTATTTGCAAAACAGGCATGTTTTGTGTTGTGCACATAGGACCAGGAAACCTTTGGGTGGGAGTTTGGTTCAGTAGATAAGAAGGTACCTTTCTTACCCAGCTGGGCATAGCTATCTTAGCACAAACAAATCATTACAAAACCAAAATAATGGGAGAACAAAGCCCCAAAAATATGGACAACTTTTAAATATTACTCTTATAAACTTAGAAAGTTGCTAGAATAAAAGGTAAGGTATTGTGTTACCATCCATTTTCTAAAGGATATAAAGTCAGAAACTCGAATGCCTGTCATTATATAGTGAATTCATTCCTCAGTGATTTGCCACAAAAATTAAAAAAACCCCACAAATTTTATGAGGAACAGACCAAAAATATGAGTAACAAATCTGGACTTTCTGCAAATATCTGTGCAGTTGAGAGTTATTCATCTGGGTAAATGTAGAAGGTGAATCATATTCTTGAAATAAGTAGGTGTGCGACTGGAGCTGATTATTTATAGTTAGGGTTGCAAGAGTTGAGTATCAGTATCAGTGACACAACAGGTATCACACCCTTCTTCTGTGCTGAAGGCTGTAGGCTCTATTCTCACCACAGCTAATTAAATGGTTGCCTCTGCAGTATAGTATAAGAGGGATGCTGCACTCCTGAATGTGTCATCCTTTGAGTGTGATGATAAAGAAAGGTCCCATCTGCATCAATTGGTGGTAACTCAGGTGGCTATAAAAGAAACAACAGCACCTATCAAAAAGAGTCAGTGAAATTCCCTGATATCCTGTTCAAATTACCCCTAACAGTATCAATACTATCTCAGGTCTCCACTGAAAACATGCCATTAGTCTAGTGGGGTAACAAGGTCAACAAAAGATGAATAAAATAAATAAGTCCATCATGATGGTGGTGAGGGTTTGTGTATGAAAAACGTCTACCATTTTTAGTTATTGTTCATTTTGGGACACGCACTGATGTTTTCAGACTTGGTAGGTTGATGCCTAGGATGTAGAGGAGTGTGAAGTACATCATTAAAGTGACATAAATTCAATGCCCCCCAGATGTGAGAGTGTACATAGAGGCCATATAAGTCATCTACATAAAAAAGGACGCATTGAGGTGAAAAAAACTAAAACAGTAAAAAGATGGTTACGTCATCAGGAGGAAATTCTAAACAGGTAATATGCAAACATAAGGCAAAAATGAGAGAGTGAAAAAGTAAAGAAAAAAAAACAATAAAGAATAAGCAAGCTTCAAACTTGTTGTAGTATATGTAAATGGTGTTGAAGGAAGAAAGCATTTTACATCCAGAATGTAAGATTTTCAAAGACTGTCCAGATTTTAACTTCAGTTTTTTTTTTATGGTCCATTACTTATAACATTTGTGGTTTGCTGGCAAATCATTGGGGATTGAAGTCACTAAATAATGACATACATTTGAGTTTCATACTTTATTTCCTTTAGAAAATGCATGCTAAAAGAAATATTTTTATTCTAGCAACTTTCTAATTGTATAGGATCATAGGATCATAGGAGGTTACTAGGCTAATGGCCCTAGGGCCCTTACAAGCCTAGCCAAGTTCATATCAATATTTCCATGATCGGCACCTATTGCCCCTGTCCAAGAGGAACACAGGTGGAACCCCCGGGGTGAATTTATGGTCACCCATCCAATCGTCCAGATTACATTTGAAGAGGGCCAATGAGGTGCTCTGTTTCAGTTGAAGTGGGAATCTGTTCCTAAGGCGTGGTAACCTCTGGGAGACAAATCTGTCCCTCCAGCAGGTTTTATTAATGTCACATACCAGGTTAAGGTCTTTAGAGTGAGTAACCCGTGTACCATTTGACTTTCATATAGGAAGAATTTCCAGTAACACAGGGTCAGAGATTGCCTTATATGCAAGTCAAAGATCACTTCTGAGTAGTTTGCATGAAACAGAATAAAGTGACAGTGATTTCAGATGATCCCCATAGGACAGATGGTGAAGACCTTGAATTTTGCTTGTGAGGAACCTTTGTGGTTTCTCCAATTGCTGCAGGTGCTTAGAAAGGTACATACCAAAGGGGATATTGTACTCAATTATTGGCCTACTGAGGGAAGAGTACAGGGAGGTTATAACTTTTTTTTTTTCTGGAGGCAATGCCCTTACTTATGAGATGAGCAATATAGAATGCCCTTCTTACCACTGTTGAGACATGGTAGTCAGAGGAAAGGGTGCCCAGGTCTCTCACCACTGAGTGCATACTTAAGGTACTGTTATTGATGTGGTAGTTAGCAAGAACATTGCTTTTACTGAAAGGAATGATAATACATGTTTTTGCATTGAGTTTAAGGCCATGACTTTGGCACCAATCATTTGTTTGTATAAGACTCTCTTGTAGGATGTTGATATAATTTGGAGATTCTATGACAACTCCCAGCTTACAGCCATCAGCAAACTTTGTCAGCCACAGACCTTTAGTTTTTGCTTGTACTTTGGAGAAATAGTTTCCAAACAGTAGAGGTCCCAGCACTGATCCCTGTGGAACACCACTGGTTACAGGTCTGCTGTTGGAGGTGGAGTCCCCTATTTTGACTATATGATTTCTATCAGTGAGCCATTTAGTGACCCATCTATTGATATAAGGGTTGGTTGATGCCAACTTGGGTGAGTTTGTCAATGATGCCTGAGTGGGGATAAGGCTAGTCAGGCTAATAGGTCTATAGTTCCCGAGATCAGTGGAAGCACCACATTTGTGCAAGGGAATAACAGTGGCTGTTTTCCATTCAGCTGGTATGAAGCCGGTGCTTAGACTATGATTGAAAAGACTACCCAATGGTGTTGCTAATTCATGTTGGAGCCCATGTAGGATGCAGCTTGGGATGTTATCACCTCCTATAGATGCTGTGTTTTTGGCCTTAGACAGGACATTTACGACCTGCTGTTTAGAGATACCAGATAGGAGATAGGTGGTAGGGATGTCATGGTGTACGTGTGACGGGGACAGGAAAATGACATTTTCACAGAACCTGTTAGCCAGCAGATTAGCTATGTCCACAGGCTCAGTGTATATGTGGTATCATTAACTACCAGTTCTGCACAAATCTTGGCTTTTCCTTTTAGGTTACGAATGTAACTATAGAATGCCTTGTGGTTGTCCTTTGTTGAGAAAGTTAATTTGAACTCATAGTTTGCTTTGAAGAACTTCACTAGAAGTCTTATTTGCTTGTTTAAGCTGAGGATGAATTGTTTCCAGTTTAGGAGGGCTCACTCTCTCTTCCTCTTATTGTAAAGCCTGTTAATGGCAGTTGTCCACCAGGCAGGTTTGCTCTTCCTTGAGGAGCTTGTTTTGTTCCTATCAGGTATGGCCAAGCAAATGCAGTTATACAGGTGCTTGTGTAAAACATTGGTGTAGAGCTGGGCATAGCTGCTAGTTCCATCTGAAGGAGGGGGGGTGCAGTGATGCTATTTATACTATCCCGTAAGAGGCTATAATCTGCTTTGGAGAAGTTTTTTTAGTTTAGTTGCTGCTGGAGGGAGGGGGTTAGGTGTGATATTTACTTTGAATGAGACCGACTTGTGATCGGATGTCACCAGGGGGAGCCTCACAGTGGGGGTGCTACAGTGGTCCCCCATATTAGTGAACACCAGATCCAGGATGTTAGCACCCCTTGTGGGGGTGTCAACCAGCTGATCCAGGGCACTGGAGTTAATGAAGTCAAGGAACCTTTGGGTAAATGAGTCTGAGCACAAGTAATTTATCCAGTCAATGGTTGGGTAGTTAAAGTCACCCAAAACCATGGTGTTTGGATGTATCTTGATAGATTCAAGTAGATCCAAATAGGCAGATTGGGTGTCCTGATTCATGGAGGGGGTCCTATAGCTGGCAATGACTTGAATAGGTGTCCTACCAACAGTTAATCGCACCTGAAGTGTCTCCAGGGAGTCATACTGTTTAACCAATCTGGAGGTAAATTTATCTTTAATGAATATTGATACATCACCTCCTTTAGTTCTCACACCTTCAGACTGAGGTCTGAACAGCAATGTTTAAAATCTGCTACAATCAGCAATGTTTAAAATCTCATCCTATTTTTGAGCCTTTGTCTCACCTTTATTTTAGGCTTTATCCATATTTCTTCAGTTAAGAGGTGGAGAGTTATGCACAGCTCTTAATTTTAACTGCTGCTGCCACTGCTCTGCCTGCCTGTCTCTCTCTCTCATATGCATGCACTTCTGCTTTCATGCATGCAAGCACACATGCACTGACACGTGCAGACATAAACATACACATGCATGCTTTTCTTTCTTTCTTTTTTATGTTTATTTTAATTTTATACTTGCTAAACAGAAAAAGTGCTACTTAGCGAGTGTAAAACAATGGCTCGGTCTATCTCACTTTCACTTTCATGCACACAAACACACACACACAGGCATAGACACATGGACACACACTTTTCTATTTATTTATTTGTTTTTTTAATTTTTTTTGTTTGTTTTAATTTTATACTCACTAAATAGCACAAATACTGCTTAGCGAGCATAAAATAATGGTGGCCCATCAGCTTCCTTACAGTCTGAGCTCCACTGCAGCTTAATGTTTTGCCATGAAGCATCAGACTCATTTTTCAGTGGGTATAACCTGTACATTATCACCCTGCTAGAGAATGTTTGTTCTCCAATCAGGGTTTATTGTGCAGTCTGCCCATTCTCTAATAGATAGTAATAATAAATCATATTCTGTCTAAGGTAATAGCTTATGTTAACAAACAAACAAAGATAACTGGCCCAATTATTACAAAATAAGAGAAAGGCACAAAGAACAGTTAAGTCAATAATAAAGAACCCTGAGTGTAAGCCATGGGAGAAGTGTGCTAGACTCATCAGACCATGGTTGGCATAGATAAAGTCAAAAACACTGTCAGAAAAAGGGTAAAGTAAAGCAAGAGCAGAACAGACAACGATGAAAGAAACAAAGACAGAAAAAAAATAAGGTAAGGAAGACAGGCAATGACATCATAGAGTGTTCAGAAAGGTTAGCGCCTTAGTATTAATAGCACTGTGCTGTGTGCTGCAGCAACCAGCAGCATTATGGAACTACTAGTGATTCAGAAGCATGAAAGATCAGCATGGAATAAAACTGATTAGTATTTCCTTTGCCTTTCTCTGAATAGGCACCTAATGTTGATGGACGAACTGCTGTACTGTCTCCACTACCAACCCAAGCAACAGTTACATAGACACCATATGCACACATACACCAGTGCAACTCCAGTCATAGCCTTGCTCATATGCACTAGACACACAAGCACATAGCCTCACATGTCTTACCTGCTGTGGTGCTAATTGCCCCAACATTTTCATATGCAGCATTGGGTGAATGCTGAAAAACAGCAGGCTCAGTCCTACTGCTGTGCTGTAAAATAACACGGTAAAGCTTGTCTTTGAATTGCTGTACAGTGCTATTTTATTTGCAGAATAAGCTCCAGGTAGAGCACATGTCTAATTTACACTAGCTATACTTCTGCAGTGCTGCATTTACATGCAGCACAATCAAATAGATCTCTGTAGTGTTACTGGTCATAGGTTTCATAGTGCTGTAACACTGCAACAATCTTTGAATCAGATACTCATTGTGCACTGAATAACCCTTCTAGAAACAGAGATGCACACTGCACTGTGTGATTCTGAGTAACTTTCCACATATGCTGAACTAATTCAGACTAATTTCTGTATTGCAAATGTGGGAAGGAATGGAAGTGGATAACCAAATAAAAGGGACCAAATGACTGTGAAGTTTGTGTGTGTCAGTGGCATATATGCTGTGACACATCTGTAGTACTGAACTGCCCACCAAACAGTCCACAGAGATGTGCCAGCTTCATAAGTATGCAGATTGCCATGTATCAGTCAGTATTTCTCTGTTGGTACCCAGGCATCTTCAAACTGCCTTTTTAGAAGTGTGTATGCGTCTGAAAAGAATGGATTAAAGGAACAGTTCAGAAGTCATTAATGAGTGGTACTTCATCACAGGGAGTTAATGGTTACATGCAATGCTGAGAAGCAGAGAATGTGGCAATAAACCTACTTGTCTGCTCTGGTGTACATCTGCATGCTGACAGAATTGAGTGGTTTCCAGCAACTCCTTTCACTTTCATAGCATTGTATATGTTTAAACAGTTAAAGATTATGTTACTGGCATGTGCTATGAGGTGTAAAACTGGCTACAAAATTAGATTAACAGGCAACTGGTGTCATTCTACTTCAGACTAATTTCTGCACTCCTTCATTGTACACTATTATGATGAAAAGCAGTGGTTTCTTTGTAATAATACTTCCTAATTAATGAAGGAGTTCAGAGAGTTGTCTGCATTAGAAGAGACTGCAAGATGCCAGCAGAACCCATTTTGTCACCAGTTTTATTAGACATTGTGAGCTTGTTTTTTTTTTTTTTTAAATACTTATTAAAAATTGTAATGGCCATAAACATTGCATGTGTCAAGCTTAGTCTTCCAATCATTAGAGTCATGTGACATGCATTGTAATGATTACACAGAGGGATCCAGCTGCTGCCATGTATGGAGGACTTACACAGATGTGCAAATTAAAAAAAAATACATTCCATAAAAAAGAAAACAGATAATATTAGTTACTGAGATCAGGAATAATACACATGAAAAGAAAGCCTTGTTAGTGACGTTTTTCTTCCCTGAAGCGATCTCTAAAATGCACTACAAAGAAAGCTGGTATGGGTTTTTTAAAACTATACTTTCTACTGTATTTTGGGAATGCTCTGGGATAATCAGAGGGCCATCAGAGTTCTAAATATTTTGGTTAAGTATCCAGATGCACACCCAGCAGATAAACAAATGTCATTCCCTAGAAAAGATGATAACGTTAGTAGGGGGTATACACAGTTTCATACTATGCATGTCTCTTTTAGGGGGGTTTACAATGCTTAGCTTATACACAGTTTCATACTATGCATATCTCATTTAGAGGGCTGGTTTACAATGCTTAGCTTAATTAGACATTCACTAATTTTGACTGAAATTATGACATCAAGTTCAAACGTCAGATTTATGTTTTAGATCAACACTTTTTCTTTAAGTGGATCTAAGTCTCAATTTATGCCACTTTATACTTGAGAGATGTATGTACATACAAGGACCTATAGAAAATTCCCTGGTTTCAGCAGTAACTGGAACATCTTTCATGTGAATGATATGTCATATTTTCTATAAATTTCATTTTCAAAGGAAGATATTTCTAAGGTAGCTTTCTATTCAAATTACTGCTGAACATGTGTTTTACTTATAACAGAATTTTAGCATTTTATATTAACCTTTTTAACCCACTTATTAAATATTTGTTTTAAAACATACAAATAAAACATTTGCAAATGTATTAGTTTGAACATCATCCTATAGAAGTAGGTATTTGACATTCAAACACTGACAAGTGGTACAAAAATTACACCTCTTTTCTGGAAAGTAATAAATAAATCTTTTGCCTCTCATTGCTACAAGGGAACCTGACAATTACTCTTTCAGCCCCATCAGTGGAGATGCAACTCCTGTAATTCAAAGAAATGTCACACATCTTGACAAATGAATAGTCTCTTAGGCTCATAATGAGGACCATCAATTTGCATGGCTTTATGAATCAGTAATTTCAGGCAATAAATCTCTGGTAAAGCAGAGCTCATAAAATTTGCAGTCAAAGGCCTGAGAGCCCTGCAATTCTTCAACTGTAAAAAGATTCTGTAGAACATGCATCACGCTACCAAATTTGTCAGATTTACTGCCGCAGTTCTGCCATTGTTGTGAGAAATTGTTCATTCAGCTGCAGCTTTTTTCTGTAAGTTCTTGGTTCACTTCCTGTTTCAGTCTACAAACACCCCTGCTCTGATAGTATAACATTATATATTAATAAATGGTACAGCACTTTTCCACCATAAAACATAATAGCTCATGCTGCAACAACTAAGACATACTGCCTCAGAAATATGAGTATTACAGGAATAAATAAATATGTAAAATAAGTAAATAAAAAAGTAAACTATTACCAACTTATTATGAAAACGGAAGACCATGCAGAGTAAGCAACAGTCCATTTCAAAGTATACATCCTAGAACTTGTGCATAGTATTCCTCTGTCTGATGAAAACAACTGGAATGTTATTTTTTAGTTTCCAATATTCATAGTGGTAACCCCCTTCTCCATCAACTTTGTTAACAGCTGACATGTGAAACCTTTCTTAGCCACATGAACTTGACAATTTTCCCCTGGTATTCAGAAAGAATGAATACTACAGCACTTTGGAAATGACTTTTGAAATTGTTAGCTTATGTAACTTTTTTCATGTGTTAAGAATGCATTATTTTTTTATTTAGGCTATTTCAACCATGTGCTGCCATCGATCTTCCCCATTCCAGTCAGCCTTGGACTCATAGCAGAGCTAATTGGAGGGCTGTTATTCAGGCAGCCATGAAGGGCGTCTAGTCCCCATTTCACACTCTTGTCTCAATGACTTGAGATTATGGGTTTAACCACCCTCCAGACTGAGTCAACTCATATTTACCAGTGGGCTGCAAGTGTCTTCAGAATGGGAGTTTACCCTTTGGCCATGATACACTAAGGCAAGGGGAAGTGATTATAATTTTTATTAGTCCTAATGCTACCCTTTGCAGATCTGGCATGTGAGCCACCAAAGCAGATGTGCAGAATGCCAGCTGTGTGACACGTGGTATTTTGCATTCCCTGTCTTCTGATTACAGTGCTGTGTATTGCTTGCTGTACACCAAATCCATACCATGACAGTCCATATTGCTAAAGCCAGCTTCAGCCTCTGCTAGAATGTACTTCAGCAGTAGGCTGCTCCATTTCCCCTCCACTCAGGGCAGATATACTGACAGTGATCACTCATTTCCATATCCCCTCAACTGCTGCCCCAGCCCTCATGGTGCTATGCAGACCCAGAATGGGTGGAGTGTAGTCAGGACTTTATCCCTCTGAGACACAGATTTAGCAAAAGAATATATTACATTTTATTACTCTGAAAATGCTCTCTTGCCTAACTTAGACTACCACAGAAGCTGGTCAGATTCTATTCTATACTGGAACAAGAGCTTAGTATATCAGTTTCTAATACATAGTATTAAGTCCATCTTTATATTTCAGTAACACTTTCCTGCCAGTTTGTAATTTGTTTTTATTTTATGTTTTGAAACTTGCAAGCATGCTTACATTATATAAATTGGATGGTTCACAGCGTAATATCATCATGTGTTTATACATTAATTCGAACTGCTTTAGAAATTTTATCAGCTCACTGCTATTTTCAGTGTTAAATCAGATTTTAATTTCATTCAGTTTAATCTAGGGTCACTTTAATGACAAAACTTGAATCAGTGTGCCTATTTGACAGCTGAATCATAAGAAACATGTATAGTATTAGATCACTTAACTGTATTTCATAAAACAGATTTGTTCATATTTGAGAGACCTCATCAAAATCTGAATTTCTTACAGCTGACACCAGAGTGCTTCAGCCTTCATTTTTTATTGTGCAAGAATTTCTCAGCACACAAGCAGGGCTAGCCACTCGATGGTGTAAACCTTGGTTCAAGATAATTGTCGCTGCGGAAGTGACACCTCAACTCCATGTGCAAAATAGGAAAAGGGGTTGAGGATGGATGGATGGATGGATGGACAAGCTGGTAAAATTCCTCAATGCAGCTATATATATTTATATATAAAATGTGAGTGCAATTACTGGAAAATGTATGCTTATGAATACTGTGGCCATGTTTTGGTAGACATATGGGAACTTATGGTAAATATAGTAAGTTCTTGTTTGGTATCATTGATGTTGGGGAAAGGAACACTAGGGGAGGTAATTGAAAACATTTTTTATAGTACAAAGAATTAATTTGGCAGCTTAGACTGTGTGTAGCCCCCCCCCCCCCGGGTTAAATGATAGTATAGTTTTGCAACCGGCACTTAAGCTAAGAGAAATAAAATTATAAAAGAATATGTTTTTATTAGGATGAGAATGACAGATTTTATAATTAATTATATTTTATATCCTCTTTATTGGTTAACTGAGTATTCTAATTATTATTATTGAATTTTATTTATTGATTGGTCCTATGAACTTTAGGATAAATATATTTCAAGAGAATATGATTTTTAAAATTGATATGAAGGCAAGGGGATTTTTTTTATTTTATTTTAACCTACTTTTATTAATTGAAAGTATTGATGTAGGGAGAAAAACTTTTTGCAACCCTGTTTGTACTGTGTATATCTTTTTAAAAAGGTTATTAAATGAACTCTTTAGGAATACGTTTGGTGTGGGAATGAAACATATTTAAGGAAGTGACATTCTCAAAATGGTATTCTGATGAATTCCCCCATATGGGATGAAAGTGCTTAATCTTTTGATTGATTTTTCTGTTATTAAAAGTATTCAGTTTTCTTCAGACTTGTCTGTTCATTCGCATTCTAGTTTGAGGCACTGTGGCCATGTTTACTGTATTAGTATCTGTATGCATATCTGCAATGAGTAACATGCTGAAAACAGCTTCTGTATCCTCTGCTAACACTACTAACAAGAACCTCTGAAACATGATTAAAATGTGGACACTAACATTTTTTAACATCAGCGGTATATACAGTACATACACTTGGTCATCAAAATGAAAGATAGACAGTCCCAAACACTTAACTGTATGGGTAGTGATAACTGCAAGGGAAACGAGCAAGTAGAAATCACTTAAATAATACCTTATATTGTTCAAGCCTATATCATAACCATAAAATTCCATGGGGTACTGACACATGACACATCAGCAATATTTTGGAAAATGTGGGCTAACTTAGCTATGCTTAAAATGGCCTTTGGGCTGATAACCGCCCATGAACCTATAAATCTATAGTTTGCTGCATAGTTATTTTAATTAAAGTATTTCTTATTGAAGTGTTTAGAAGACAACATATGCACACATTTTTTTCTGCTGTATTAGTTGTACATTCTGTTGTTTTTTTTTTAACTGAATGTTCAAACCAGAAATAATACATAGACAGACAGACATAGATAAAAGCAGACCTGAATAATTAAATTATAGAACACATAATGGATTTGAAAAGACAAAAGTCTTAATCATGTTCTTACACATGAGGTCATGGTATTTCAGAAACTCCTGTCAAATTACCATGCATAATTATACAGGAGTTACAGAGGATTACGAACTCCAGTAGGAAATAATGAAGCGGGTCAGGCAAACTGCAATGTATTTCAACACTGCTTTCGTACATGCCCTTAATAATGACAAAAATTAAAAATCTAATAACCATGGCACTGACCTAGTTAAAAGGACATTTCTAAAATGCTTTCTTTCAGGTGTAGCCATTTTTAACAGCTGAAAGTCTAATGAGTTTGCAGCCAATGATATGAAACTACACATTAAGACTTGAACATGAAGAGCAAAGTAACTGTCATTTTTAATTTCTTAAACTGTTATTTTTGCCAAGACATTTAATCACCCACAGAAGCAGGTCATATTGAGGGTATGATCAATTTTTATTTTTATTACAAAAGTTGAAAAAGTAAAGATTTAATGAAGTGATTATTGAAGCTAGTTTTGTACTTGTTCAGTAAAATAATATAATAGAAATTCAGTAACAAAAGAGCTCTACACAAATCGTGAAAGGAAAAACTCTAATCCAGTGAGCAAAAACAGCTGTGTACAGCATAGTAATCCCTAAAAGAAAATAGAGTGCAAACAGAAAGAGAAAATTAATATTTAATTTAACTGACTTTTTTGAAGTTTACCACTAAATAAACTATCAGTAAAACACGAAGGTTAAAGCCTAGTATAGATTTTACTACATACTCATGGTAGAGCTAAGACAGTTCTGGTGACTGAATGCCTTCATCCCCATTATGCAGTATCCTCTGTAATAAATGTACTCTTTCATATTTTACCATTTTTGAAAATACACAGTCTGTGGTTTAGAGTCTATTTTAAGTAGTTTGAATTACAAAAATGCACATGTTGCACTATATATTGCCATACAATTCCTCTGCCAAAAGTGACATGCATTTTACTCTGTAAAACACATCTTTTATGTTTGGATTTTCATTTGTGATTTGTGCTTCAGTTAAAATGCTAGTTAGTGAGCCACACTTTTGTTGTACATACACCTAAATAATGATACAAATATTTATGCTAAGATGCTTGGCACAAGACTGTATAAGCAAATGATAATACCCTCCTTGACTGATGGCACTGTCCAGTAATGGAGTGCCTAGACATCCAGTGTCAGGACTCATGGCCTATAGGTGGTCTAATATTGCCAGCATCTTCATATAATGAACAAGGATATCATTAGATTTAGAAATGGAAAACAGAGGTAATCCAGAGGGCTCAAGTGAAGTCTGGTATCCCACCTGTGACCCGGAGGGTGACAGGAGTAACAGAAAAAAGAAGTAATGCAGAGGGCTCGAGTGAAGTTTAGTATCCCACCTGTGACGCAGAGGGGGACAGGACTAACAAGAAACAGAGTCTCCTAGATCTACTAGCTAAAGTGATTTTATCTGGACTAATCCTTTATAGTCTGTACATTTAGAAATGGGCTACGGCTTATGTTATAGCTGGCAGTTTTTTATTATAGTGTGTGTGTGTGTGTGTGTGTGTGTGTGTGTGTGTGTGTGTGTGTGTGTGTGTGTGTTTGTGTGTGTGTGTGTGTGTGTGTGTGTGTGTGTGTGTGTGTGTAGATAGCACATGTATATTATAATTCTTCATTTTGACATACAACTGTTCTTCGACTGAACTATGAAGCATCACAAAACTGTTCCAGACTATTTTTCCAGTACACTGTCATATCTGACATAATAGGGCAATGGTGCTAACTGAAGTAATGCAACATTAACAAACATTTTTGACCATATCAAATTGATTTACAATATTCATATCCAACGCTGTTCACATTTCGTAATTTATGCCTGTATCTATTACTAAGCAGTGCCTATAACTGATTTCTTTATTTTTTTATCGGAGTTAGGAATGGATGTGCATGCATGCCAAATTATCGTGCATCAAATACATTTACTTTGTTACCTGTTGCCCTCCACTGCCATTGGCTTACACAATGTGGTTACAGTCTTCTCAAGTTTAACACCTTTCAATTTTGTCACCAGCCCTGAAGGTCCAACTTTCTACTAAATAAGATACAACTGTACAAATACAGTAAATCATCATAATATAAATATTCCATAGAGCTGAACAATAAATCTAATATTACAAAGTGACCTAATGCAGAATTAAAGCAAACATTCAGTATTAGATGTGAATCTTAAGTGAAAGACCTACTCTGGCAGAGTTTTTAGTTGAATTTAGAACAGAAGCTGCTGTTAAAAATGGGATGATTAGTAGGGCATATACATATTTCATGAGAACTATAAGAATAAATCAGAGAAGGATAGAAAAGATTGGGTAGAGAGACTGGAAAAGAAATAGACCAAAGGGATGACCATATGTATGACTCCTAAGTATGCAACAAAGTCCAGAAAGTTTAAGATCTTTGCTTGGAAGTATTTGCATAGGTACTTCACAAGCAGATTTCAAAGAATTTTCCTCGGATAGATAGCAAATGTTGGAGGTGTAATGGAGAAGTTTGAAGTAACTGGGAACATATGTTTTGGGAGGTTAATGACTTGGTAGATTTAAAAAACTCTCTACAAACAACTCTTGTCAGAAATATTGGGTAAGCAAATAGCTATAACTAAGGAAATGATTCTTTTGAGCAGGGACACAG
The DNA here is from genome assembly GCF_019279795.1 of Protopterus annectens. Taxonomy (NCBI): domain Eukaryota; kingdom Metazoa; phylum Chordata; order Ceratodontiformes; family Protopteridae; genus Protopterus; species Protopterus annectens. The sequence continues at coordinate 290,066,558 of NC_056730.1, read as the reverse complement.
AATCTGAATTGTCTGGACATAGAAATGCATTATTAAGTTTAATTCTACTGGCTGCCAAAAAAAATGGTATTCAAAGTGTAAACCAGCCGTATTTGAAGTACTGAACAAATTTACCTTCAGAAGGTCTTGATGTCGTTGTATGATGCTCTGATGTGCGAAAGTACAATGGCAAGATTTATAAATATGGAATAACAGAAGTCCATAGGTTCATAGGTTCATACTAGGCTATCTGCCCTAGGGCATTTATAAGCCTAGCCAGAGTGTGTGTGGCTTTCACCACCCCTTAGGATGAGAATACTATACCCATTAGTTTGCTGTGCCTCTGTCCAGCAGTGATACAGAGATGATTCCCGGGGTAAACCTACGATCTCCCATCCACTCGTCAAGATTTCTCTTGAACAGAGTCAGTGAGGGGCTCTGCCTCACATGGACTGGGATTCTGTTCCATAGTGTAGGGAGTCTCTGGGTGATGAATCTGTCCCTCCAGCACGTCCTATTTATATCCGTGTTGAGGTTTAAGTCTCTTGCTCTCGTGGCTCTGGTGGATTTGGATTTTTTTGAGGTGGAGCATGTCCATTAATTCCGGGTTGGACATGGCCTTGTATGTCAGGCACAGATCACCTCTGAGCAGATGGTATGCGACTGAATAGAGCTGGAGTTTCTTCAGTCGGGCATCGTATGACATATGTTTGAGCCCCTTTATCCTTTTGGTGAGGAACTTTTGGGGTCTTTCCAACTGCTGCAGGTGTCAGGTAAGGTACATTCCGAATGGGGCGTTGTACTCAATCATTGGTCTGATAAGTGAAGAGTACAGGGTACAATGACCTCTCCTGATCTGGATGTGAATCCCTTCATGATCAGGTGGGCAATGTAGAAGGTCTTCCTAACCACTTTGGCAATGTGAGTGTCAAAAGAGAGGTTACTGTCAACTTGGGTCCCCAGGTCCCTGATAACTTCTTCCATGTTTAATGGATTACCACCTATGTGGTAATTAGGGGTTACCTTGTTTTTCCCAAAGGGTATGACTATACATTTTTTGGCATTTAGCTTAAGGCCATGGCTCTGGCACCAGTTATCCATTTCTATGAGACCTTTCTGGAGGATGTCTGTGTCTGATGGAGTGTCAATTATGGTGCCCAGTTTGCAGTCATCTGCAAATTTTGTCAGCCACAATCCCCCTATGTTTGCCTGCACTTCAGATAAATAAATGCTGAACAAGAGGGGGCCCAGGACTGAGCCCTGTGGGACACCGCTCGTGACCGGCTTAGAGTCTGACATGGCACCAGCAACTCTAACCCTGTGTGTTCTGTCCTTGAGCCAGTTTGCAACCCATCTTGTGTCACATGGGTTTACATCTAAGCTGGTGAGCTTTTCTATGATGCCCAAGTGGGGTATTGTGTCGAACGCTTTTGCTAGGTCAAGGTAGGCTGTGTGAACTGCCTTACCCTCATCAATGGCCTTAGTGACTGTTTCGAAAAAGTCGACCAAGTTCAAGAGGCAGGATCTGCCCTTGACAAAGCCAAATTGGGTAGGATCCAGTGTCTGTAGGTCCCCAATGTCTTTATTTATGAGTTCCATTATGATCCTCTCCATAGCTTTGCAGACAAGGCTCGTCAAACTTATGGGGCGGTAATTTCCAGGGTCCGTAGAAGCACCGCCTTTGTGGAGTGGGACCACAGTTGCCATACACCATTCTTTGGGTACGTATCCTGTAGTAAGGCTAAGATTAAACAGCAGCCTTATGTGTGGGTTTAGTTCCTCATTGAGTTCGTGTAGCACACAGCCGGGGACACTGTTCGGTCCCATTGATGCTGTGTTTTTTGCTTTAGAGAGAGCAGCTCTCACCTGGGCATCTGAGATGTTTGGGAGGCTAGACTCTGGTGGGATAGATATTTCTCCTTTTGGGGGGGAGGGAGGGGAGAAATTTGCACTGAACCTGTCTGCCAGTATGTTGGCAATGTCTGTGGGTTCAGTGATTCTTTTATCATTTTGGACTAATTCTGAGCATATCTGGGAGTTTCCACCCAGGTTTCTAACATAGCTAAAGAAGGCTTTATGATTGTCTTGTGTCATTAGCGATTTTTCTCTCAAAGTTGGCCTTGGATGATTTTATGAGTGATCGTAGTTTTTTGCTAGTATTGATCAGAGATGCCTTCCCATTTAGGGATTTTGCTCTGTCATGTAGTAGCTTTCTCCTCTTGTTGTAGAGTTTGTTTATGGCTGGAGTCCACCAGACTGGGCGCCTGCCTTTGGTGGAAAGGGTCTTGATTTTATTAGGGATTGCTTGATCCATACATTCCTGGAGGTGCTCGTAGAAGGCATTTGTAAGGGTTTCAGCAGCGTGGGTTGTGGTTTCCACTGGCTCGGGGGCCTTGAAGGATACCACTCCAGTCTTAAGAAGTGTGAAGTTTGCTTTTGAGAAGTTCTTCACTGTGGTCTTTTTTGCTAGGGGTGGGGGCGGGATGTGAATCTCCAGTGAGATTAATTTATGGTCTGATCTCACCAATGAGGGATATACTTCCGGTGTGGAGCATTTTGTTCCCATGTTTGTGATGATCAGGTCTAGTATATTTTCTCCTCTTGTGGGAATGGTGACTAGTTGTTCCATAGCATTTGAGTTTATGAACTCAAGGAACCTTTGGGCTAGGGTGTTGGGGCTTGAGTAATGTTCCCAGTCTATGTTTGGGTAGTTGAAGTCACCCAATATGATGGTGTTTGGAGAGACATTCATACTCTCCAGTGTCTTCAGGAAGGCTGTGTGGGTTTCCTGAGTTTGAGAAGGTGGTCTGTAGCATGTTACAAACTGTAGGGCAGTTTTACCTATGGTTAATTGCACCTGGATGGTCTCCGATGCTTCGTGCATTGCCACTAACCTGGAGGTGTGGGTATCCTTTATGAATATGGATACTCCCCCTCCTTTTGTGGTTTGGTCCAGATTTTGGGGCCGTAACACATGATATGAGGTATAACCTGATAGTGCTGGGGTGCTCTCAGGAGCCTTGAACCAGGTTTCAGTCACAGCACAAACATCAATGTTCTCCATACTGAAGAGGGCTTCGAGGGCGTGCATCTTGAGGTTTAGACTTCTGGCATTGAGCAGTATTACCCTTAGTTTTTCTCCATTTTTGTTTTCTAGGGTGGTAGATTTATCATTTGAGCCTTGCCTAAAAAAGGCACTATGGGGGTGGCAAGAGCCTTTGCCAATGAATTCAAATGAGCGAGTGCCAGTGTGCATTCGCTCATGTGAATTCGGCAGTCCGATTGCAGATCACACTACAGTGGGGATCGGGACATGTACCGCTTCTCTCACTGTAGTGTGATCTTGGAGTTAGTATATTAAAGGAGAACAGCACCCACAGACTCAAAAAATGTGTTTATTTCATCATGGTTTCATGTTTCTTACATTTTAACACCACTCTGGGACTATTTACAGGTTTTTAAATATTTCTATGCATAATTTCTGAGTCTGACCACATGGAGTCTGGCATCTTGAAGTAATTCTAATTGTTTAGTCTGCCTCTAGGCATCCCGCAATGCACTGCTTGTCTGTAAACAATTACATCAAGCAGGCCTCTTTCTTCCTAAAGCTGCTGTCACTGCATTGATTTTACATGCATACACTGCTGTCTTTCAGTCAGTTAGTTTTAAGTAACATTCCATGCCATTCAATGACTACTTAAAACGCAAACAATACAAATGCCACAGAACAGAGTTTCAACGTGCTTTTTACTGCTGCTTCTTTTTAGAATGGCTAAACTGCATTCTTTTGTGAAGCCTGAATTGTACTACTTTGACTCATCTCCCATCCCCCTTCACACCTAACGTCTCTTGCTGTCAAAGTGCTAAGGGTAATTTGAGCTGTTACCTACTGTGATTGACAGCTCACAGCAGGAGGCTTGACTCATTTGCTGTTTCCTTGTTCTAGCCTTTACTTTCTGTATGGATAGGGGAAGGACCTGGGAGCTCTGACATAACAGCATGGGTGGGTTTTTATGATGGTAGTGGTGATGTCAGTTTGGGGAGGGAAATGGCCAGAAAACTACCTGTATCCAGTGGCCTTGATGACATCAGTGAATTGGAGACTGCAGCAAGCTTTTCAAGGGCAGGACAAAAGTTTTTTTTTAAAGTGAAACCACCACAGTACAGTAAGGTACTGTTCTAGTGGAGAGAAACAGTCAATTTAAATTATTTTAAATGCTGTATTGTTATTTAGTCATAGCAGGGACAGTAAATAGGGAGAAAAATGACAGAGAAGTTGAACATTTAATAATAGAATCCCATTGTTGTCCTTTAAATTAGCAAGGGGTGTGTGGGGGCTTGCATAACGGTGTTTGGAACATCTGGAAATGTTGGGTGTTTCAAACACATTCCAACATTTCTGGATTGTGGAATTCGTAGGGTAGCCCTTTCGCTATTTTAAGCAGTCGAAAGTGCAGTTTCCGATGTTTTGAGTCGGATATTTGACAAGTTGCATACTGTATTTACGACCTTATGGAGGTAGACCTCTGAACATTTAAATGACATAAAAGAATTAAAAGAGGGATCTTTAGAAACAAATTACATAGAAATAAATGGAAATTGTGGGAACAATGCATGCAGAATAATGCTCAGGAGAAGGAGGAGTGAGGCTTAGGATCTATATCACATTGCCGAATGCTCTAAATGTCGAATGCCTCTTTGTCTTCATCTGTCGAATGATCATTTCGGTGAACTTTTTCCCATGGTAATTAACCAGTGGACCATTCTCAAGAGTTTGCCCTTTTCCTCACTGTAGTGTGATCACAGAGTTTGTATACTTAGTGGGGGTGTGGGGGGGCTTTTCCCCCAACCAGGGTGTGTTTTAAAAATGCTGTTTTTGTTGCAGTTGGTAGGTTGGCCAACTTTTTACTTACCATGGGAAACTGTTTCACTGAAAGACGGATGAAGTTTTGACAAAATAGGTTGGACAAGGATTCGCTCGACATTTACAGTGTTCAACAATGTGACATAGACCCAAGGCTTAAGGGAAGGCAGGAATGCAAACATTTATGTAATGCTGGACTGATGATAGTTGCAAAGGAAATATATGTGATGTATAATGCATGTTTGTCTATCTCTTAAATGATAACAATAAAGGAAGAAAAAAAGCTTAGTACTTGTACAGGGACATTGATGTACGGTCATTGGGTTTGCATCCCAGTTAATATAGGAAGTTAGGATCCTTATGGTTAACAGGAAGGAAAGGAAGTTACAGGATGCTTCCCAGACTGGAAGGTTGAAAGTTATTTATAATGTGAATGTTTGAAGGAAGTGAAGAGGCACCATAGTAGTAATGAGTAAAGTGAATATATGAATGGCTCCAGGAATCTTTACATTCAGTGGAAACAAGATGGGGTATTGGCATCTGACATCAGAGGTATATGGAAGTTCACAAATTCACCCAAGTAGAGAAAATGACCACTTGATAATTCTAATAGTGGATGATCTGTTTGTAACTTATTACTTTTTGACAGCAGCAGTAGTATAGTTTGTTGAACCGTGGTTAATTAAAACTGTACTTTTTAAGCTCAATCACTGACATTTATATTTAGTGGGAAGATGAGGAGGAAGTGATACTTTAAAGTGTTAAACTGCCACTTAATGAAAGATGGCTATTTAAACTTTGTGTTGCAATGTATGGATAGATGGCTGAGTTTATTTTTATAACTATTTTCTATGGTAATTTCCAAACATACAAGGGAAAAAGTTCCAAGTAGCAGAGTGCACTAAAATAAACTAATAATCTACCTAAAATGCACACAAAACGCAATGTATACTGTCAAGTATATTTCATTTAGTGATTTCATCTTTATTCCGAAGACTCCATCAGAAGATATCAATTACAGGAATGAATGAATTATTTTTAAAACATCTTTATTAAGCCACATATGTGTACATATATTAATAGAAAATAAACCATTCTGACATTTTCATTATGTTCATGCAGCATACATATATTTTCTTTTTACCAATTATCATTTAACCCAATATTACATCAAAAACATATCTTTCTGGTCACAGTTTCTACTACATACTCTGAATGAGTCTAAAAGCTTACGGTGCATATTCTTAAATGTTCCTGTGACATACATCCAGACCCTACAAGCAGATAGAAATGCCATGTGTATATTCTGCTTTTTTCAAAGTCAACTCGTTGTGGAAAACAATACAGGTTCATATTTAGCCTGGTAATGTCGCTTGCTGTCACTTGTGATGTGGAGGTTTAAAAATGTGAATGGCATAACTGCTGATATTTGTTTGTCTTTATAGAAAATGTTTAGTGAAAGTGATTTTAAAAAGGCACATACTTATGTTGCTCAACAATTAAACACTGACAGTTTTTATTCCAGAGTATGACATATTTTTATCATGCAATGTAATAGCTGGAGCTTGAAGAAACTATCATGTAATATAGTGTTTATTTCTGCTGTTTCATGCAGAGTGATTCAGAGGTTGTGATAAAGCACAGAAGGTAGTGATTACCTCACATAAAAGTTACATTCTCTTGGGGGGGGGGGGGGGTATCATTTTGCCATGGCTAAAACTTTGTAATCAGTGTATGCCATACGGTGTACCCAAACATGAAGTTACTAATACTTCTTTAAATCGCAAACCTCTTCTGAACTACAGATGAGGCTCTTCCGTCACATTTTACTGAGGTATATAACATATCTTTCAGTTGCTATGATTCAGACATAGCCCTAACATTTATCCTTGTTCCTCCTAGATTTAGTGTGTTCCTCATAACGTTAGTCGTGTTTATGAGTTCAGACCTTATTAAATAAATAAAGTAGGCCTAGAGAAATAATCTCCACCACTGACTATACAAAAAAATTTTTTTTTGTGAAAAATAAGAAAGTGTTCCTCTTTCTGACCATGTTCTATGATTTTTAAAGGCCACTGCTATGATTTTTAATGCTCAGAGGTTGGAAGGTATGACATACTATGATTGTTGCTTACAGGCAGGGGTGTAGCTAGGATTTTCAAATTTGTACTGACAGCTCTCAAACTGCTACCCCCCTCCACAGCCAAGCTACGGCCATTCTCGTAATTCACGGTTCACTCTTATGAAGAGGCATTTGCTGTAATGCCTCTTCAGTAATATAATATTCAAAATCGGTTCCTTGAATTGAAAATTAACCTGAAATGTCAGTTCTTTGAAAAATGCAGCATGGTAGTTGGGGTAGAGACTTTATGCTTTTGTTTTCTGTAACCAAGGTACAGGTTTTGAGCTAGAGTAAATTACTAACCACCTGCTACCACTAACTAGGATGTTTCATTCACACACACACACACACACACACACACACACACACACACACACACACACACACACACACACACACACACCCCTACCTACCTCTTAGTGCAAGAAATATGGACAAAGCCTAAAATAAACAGGGACAGATATTAAATAATGTTCTCGTGAACTTAGAAAGTATGGACAAAGCCTAAAATAAACAGGGACAGATATTAAATAATGTTCTCGTGAACTTAGAAAGTTGCTAGAATAACAGGATTTGTGCTAGTATGAATTTTTCTAAAGGACATGAAGTCTGAAGCTCAAATGTCTGTCATTTAGCAACTTCAGCCTTCAATAATTTTCTAGAAAATCACAAAATTTATGAGGAACAGACAAAAAATATGGGGCAAAAATCTGGACATTCTGCAAAATGTGGACAGTTGAGAGGTATGCTACCTACCACACACACACAACCTCTTACAGCAACAAACTCATAAAACTGAGGCAAAGGCCCAAAAATAAGGACATTTTTTTAAATATTGCTCTTATAAACTTAGAAAGATAATAGAATAGTAGGTCTACATGCATTTCTGAAATGTATCTGATTACAGTTATTTATAAAAGCAAAGTAAACCCTCTGTTTTCTTCCAAAATTGCTATTTTGTGGAGGGATCATTAGGGAAGAGCAACATTTTGAGCCAAAATCAGGGACAGTTGAGGTTTGGCTATGCCTAATTCTATAAAGCAATTTGCATGTACCTCTCAACCTGTTAATGCAATAAATCTGGACAAGGCCAAATATATTGAGGGAACATATAAACAGTACTAAAAATCGCTCTTGTATAAACTGGGACAGTTGATTTTAGCATGCATTTTTCTGAAGGTTATAAAGTCTGAAACTAGTGTCATTTAGTGACTTAATTCCTAAATAATTTGCCAGAAAACCACAAATTGAGGAACAAGCCAAAAATAAGAAGCAAAAAATCTATTCATTCTTTGAAAATCTGGACAGTTGGGAGGTATAGTTCAGCTGGGGCTGTCTAAGTTCCCTCACAAAACCATGGTCGAATGGAGCCTCCTGCAGCCATTCCAATGATCTATTACTTTGCTATTTCACTCCATTTACCATAAACACTAATGTACATACTGATTTACTTCTATGATGATTTGAACTTCATTTGAAAGTTTTATTTTGCATTTTACAGCACAAACACTAAGACATCTGCTAAACAAACTTGGCATCAAAACTTCTCTGCCCTTGAAACTCACATTCATTGAAACATTAAAACCCACATTCAAAGAAAATACATTTTACCCGTGGCAGATAAAAATTAATTCTGGGCTGCTTTTAAATCATAGGCCCCTTGCATATGAAACATACATGTGCTCTTTGATACACCTTCCTATTGCTTTGAACATTTTTCCAGTAAACAATGAAACAAAACTGCCCAATTCAGAACATTTCCATCATAAAAAATTCTAGTCAAACTTTTACAGCCCACCATTATCAGTAAATAACAATCTCTGAAGTAGTAAAAAAGTCATCTAAATAATTCCACGTTAAATAAATCTAACTAATGAAGAGGTTGCTGCTAGCAATCACCTTTATATTTCATGACGTCACCGAAAAATAAAGTGTCTGATGCCCCTGAGGAATAAACTGCCTAAATTACATTAATAATAAGCTAGTAATATTGCAATAGGAAGTGGATGGCAAACTGATAACAGGCTCATAGTTAGTGTCTTAACTTTCAGTACAGCAGCATTCACCCTTATGGGAGTAGAACCAACAACAGTCTGTATTAAAAGCAAGTACACAACATTTTGTGCTACTAGCAATGTGAGCTGACTTAGCATAATCAGCACTAAACTTCTCTTCCCCTGCAGCTCTCAGCTCCTTGTAAAATCTACACAATACTCAACTACACAGCACAAGAAGTCTGGAAAAAGCCAAATTTATTGGGGTGGGTCAAAAGCAAAAAACAGGAACACATTAAACATTGCTTGTATAATCTTGGAAAGCTGCTAGAATAAAATGCTGTGTTACCATCATACATTTTACTGCCAAGGTCACTGTGCAAAATAGTCAGAACATACCACTATGCCAAATCACCTGCTTTGTGAAAGAGGAAGACTGAAAATTAAATGGCTATCATTTAATGAATTCAGTTCTCACCATAGCTGTCAACCTCTTAGCACAAAAGAGTGCAGTAAAATAAAAGTACACTTGTAAAGTTTTGACAATAAGGAACATATGCTTAGAAAACTGACAAGCAGTAATAGCATCAGTTCTAATTGAGAGCCTCATCTAGCTTTTATAGCAGCACATTGTTACAACTCACTTTTTGCCTTTCAGCTCTGGCAGTTTACCAGTCAGCACAGCTGCAAGACCAACAGCTCCTTCTGCAGCCACAGTAGCTCTTTCATACTCCAAGAATCATAGCATGGCAAGCAGGAGCTCCTCATCCCTGGGGACAGACAGAAATTTAAATGCATAACAAAGCCATGTCATATGGCATAGAAATATATTTGTTTAGCAGGTTAAAGCACATCTCAATGTGACCATTTTTGGACACCAATCTCGACTAGCCATAACTTTGCATAATGTCCCTGTACCCTGTCTTTGCTTCCGTTTTTTGCCCTGTCTTGATTTTTTTTTTTTTTTTGGGGGGGGGGCCAAAGGATTATCTATCAATAACACCAGCCAGTCTTTCACTTTTAGTTGTTCAGACCTTAAAGTTTGGCACTAAACCCTTTTATCACATTGCCTTCATATTTTTGTATTTGTAAATTGCTGAGGATTACTGCAAGCTACCTAAAGACTAAATCGCAGCAGGTACTAAATAATAAAGAAAGCCTGCTACTAGGAAATATTATGTTTGAAATGGAAAGTATTTACTAGTGGTGCCACACTAATAACTAGCAACAAAAAGCCTATATTTGAGAATTTGCTGAGAGATCTTGATGTGACAAACAATTAGAAAAAACGTATAATATGCTTTTTCAAGGGTCAACAAATACCACACGCTAGTTTATCACTAGAGAGATAAAGCCACAGGGACTGCACTCTGTTTCACATGCCCCAAACAAAATGTCCCAAGTACTCTGTCTACATATGAGACATATATTTTGGTGTAGCCTCCTTTGGATAACATGTTTAAAGAATTGTAGTGGGAAGACTGAATGACAACTTCACTCAAGGAAAACATGCAGATTTAATATGATTTCAGTAAAAGTAAAATCACTTATAAATGTCAAAAATCCATAGAGCATGTAAACACAGTACCAGGTTTAAGTTATCTTGTATCTCACATAGTTAATCATTTGAAGCTTTTCTGTTTTATAGAAAGAGATCTGCCTTGTCTTCAAGGCCTCATACGATCCTGTCCACACACTCACCAACCCTCGGTTCTCAGACAACACCAACATCCTCCGCTGCCCCGGCTTGTGTAGCCCACCCACCATCCACCATAACGCTCCGCTCCCATCAACAAAACAACAAATGAAGTGAACCCAACTCTTCTCCCCGCCGTACATCCAAGTCCAACATACGCCTCTCCTTTTTTTTGAACTGCTGTGCAGTATTCTATCTATTCGATGATGAGCTGATGAGCTGGCGGCATCTAGTAAAAAAAAAAAAAAAAAAATGTACGCCTACCCCCTTCCAAATAAGTTGTACTGAAATTGCTTACAGGAAGCTGAGTCAGGGAAGGAGAGAGTCAAGTCAGATTAGGAAATGATTGAGTTCCATTTTCAGAAAACTAAGCAAGTCTTTAACTAGGTTTTCACACTATATAATTGTAACTGGAATAATGTAAGCCCAGAACAAGAACATACAGGACAGTTATTGTTTGATTATTTTATAATTCTTGTTGATGTTAGCATTTTGTAAAGTTAGTAAAGTAACTCCAATTTCAAAATAACTTGTTCACAGTCAGTTGTGAAAGTGGATCCCAGACAGGGATATTTAAAACGTGATAAAATTTTGAAAAATTGAGGAATTATACGTATTTGTGGAAACAGACATAAAATTCAGTGAAAACTATGATTTGAAGTATTGTACTGATACTTGCAGTTTGTTGTTTGCTGCAGAGAAGTTACAATGCAGTTGTGAGTTGGAGGAGATGACCAAGCAGCAATGTTGGGGAAAACTATGAGTACAAAGTATTGGTCAGTTTGCAGAAGAAGGACTGGTTGTTCTGGTTTACCGTTGCCTGTAGACAATATTTGTTCACTTAGAATGACAGTTGTGAAAAAAAGAAGAATGTTTCTTCTTTAGTTTATTTTTGATATAGGTTGTTTTTTGGTAGATTAGATACCTGCTGTTGTTGAGAAATGATTATGTGAAACCTGGAGTGTTGGCACCCAGTGTGTGAGGCCAAGCATACTAAGACAGAGAGAAGTATTAGATGTACTAATTAGTGATCAGGGTAGGATTCCAAAAATGTATAACTGTGGTCCATAAAGATTTAGTATATACTTAGAAGACATGGCCCTATCAGTACAACTTATATATTAGGGGAAATTGTGAGGCTGAGTTATTTTAACATCTTTATATGATAATGTAGAGGTGATGACATAACACTGTGAATGGCTACAGTTCATATAGACGCAATATTTTGTCAAAAACAGAAAATTCCAGAAAATATGTTGGAGATATCAAAAAGTATTGTGGCCTAGATCGTCATTTGTATTCTGTTAGTGTTTAGTGCTAAGACTAGCCAGATGTCCGGAACCCATACTGAAGCATGGGTCATACTGATTGTGTATATTGAAACAGTGGATTTATCTATGACCCATAACTAAAATAACAAAACTTTGAAACTTAGTTATCTAAACTTAACAAACACAGCAGTCTGCTTTGCAAACTAGAACAAGACAATAAAGCACAGTGTTTGCAGGGTGTTGTAGCCTTCTGATGTGGAGGTTCTGTCCTCCTCATTCCTATCTCCAGATATATTACCTCCAATATTACACAAACCTAAAGAAAAGAGAACAGTATAAAAAGCACAAAAGCTCACATTTCCATCCTTTCTGAGTTATGGAACCTCAAATCACAACCATCACCTGTGCCAAAACATGCTGGAACATATTAATATGTTGACAGCATGTAAAAAAAATTAACAAAAGTGACAATCGATCTTTTGAAATATAGCTAAGAAGTACATGATAAACAGTAGCTCTAATTGATACAATCAGGCATGTGGGAAAATGCGTAATACAGACAAAATGAATACATTATAGGTCCTTGACATGTCTTCAGATCTGTGCTGTATCAATACTCGTATCTCTCTCTTATACTGCATATAACAGTATACATCTGTATTGTATGCAATTTACAGTTTAAATGGATTAGTCTAGATCTTAAGATGTATTTTCTATTGTATTTTAACATAAAACAATCCTACCATCAAAACCAAAATGTATTTTACAACAGCAAAATTTTGTTTTGATTATAAATTGAGCATGATTACTATTGCAGTCATGATTTCTTCTATAGTAATGTGATCTTTTTCATCAAAATATCAGTAGATGCAAATGTGCAGTTATCAAACAACATACCTTCATAGTCTGGCAGTTTGTAATATATTTTAAATACTTGTGGTGTTGCTGTGGAGATTTCAGAAAAGAGATCAGTACTACCAGGTATGACATCATGTTTGGTTCCATAAGATCAGTATTACCAAGTATGACATCATATTTGGTGCTATAGGGACTGTACGTTTTATTATTTATTATGAGCACCTTTCCCTGGATGCTGGCATAGAATGATGTCAGTGATCTCAATGCACATGACATGCAGTTGCAGCCATCTTAAAGAGATCGGCTGCTGTCACCCCCATTTTGTTCACCACACTCCATATACTGCAGCATCAAGCTCTCAGCCAATCCTTTACCTGAAATAAGAAATTCACTTCTGGCTATTCAATCTACTGTGGCCAGCCCTATGACACCAACAATGCTGTCTGAACTTAGGTTGTCTGAATTAAAGAAATGTACTGCCTCTGTGACAATTGGTTAGTCCTTTTTTAACATTTTGCTCCAGATTGCAGATATATTCATCTTATAAGTTCCAACCTCCCTACATTATCACCACCATGAATTGCACTGGATAAATCTTTAAAAATGTCTTATAAGGGTTGTTGCTGCACAATCGGATATTTGGACAGATGTACCCAAAGCTAATGTGTCTTGAAGAAGAAATCAGGCTTCTTCGGCCATCCATCTGTCTCTGTGGTATCTAGTTAGCTACTCAGTCCTGGTGATCACCATAGCAGATAGGAGCCCTTCTTCTGTAATACTAGACTGATTAACATTATAGGCATGTGTTAACTGCAGATGAACTTATGCCAGTACTGGGAACAGGTATAGAATTCACAGCAGCCTTTGTATTAACTTTTTCCTCTGGGAAGAGTTACAGTATATTTTTTCTAGTAATGGAAAATGGTTTTAAAGTTTGGGATTTTAAGGTGGGGCGTATTTGTACACAGATGGTACATTATTAGGTGGGTGTGGAAGAATCTTGACCACTTTTAGTTAATAAATACAATGATTTTTTTAAAGCAGTAAGCTGTAGTCAGATTTGTGAGGTGGAGAAGTGGGCATTCCCATTTTGTTTATAGAAACATGTATAAAAACACCAGAAGGTGAGCATTTGTGTCATTGAAAATGACTGATGCAGTCCCAGTATACTACCTTGGAACTATTTGGCATTACAAATATGCCCTGTAGGCAGAATAGACATTGCTGCTAAGTATTATTTTTTTTACTGAGGAGGCTATTATAGTTTTGCAGATACTGATCATATGACAGATCAGTGAACCAGCTTCCCTACTATTTGTTGAATGCGAAGTGTGCAAGGATAGGACTACTTTCAAAAATAATTGGATGATTTGCATCTCATCAGTTGTTTTCTCATAGGAAATCAGCACTGCCATAGTTTCTTTTTTCTCAGTATACACTTTTTTTTCACAGTTGTATGGCTATAGAGTTATATATAGATTAAAGGGGATTGGGTGGGTGAAGTCTCCAATATGAGGGGTACAAAGTATCTTGGACCTGTAAAGATTTCTTCATTCTGTTTCACATCTGGTTAAACTTTATGACCAGATGTGTTAATCCAGTTGTAGATTTGTCTGGCTGTAGCTCAATAATTCATAGCGGATTCCAGTGAATTAATAACAGAACTTTTATTTCAAGAGTGTTAAGCTATCAGTGGTGACAGAGTCACATAATCAAGTAGACATTTAGTGCCATTTAAAAATTGTACACTTTGATTCCTGGTTAATTTATTTGTACAGGCTGTCATTTAATATTAGTTATTACATGTTATTTGTGTGCAACTGTGGTGGTGGTGCTTCGGTAGCGTTGTCACCTCACAGTCAGACGTTGTCCTGTTCGATTCTCAGCTAAAGCGTCTTCTGTGTGGAGACATGTGTGAATGGGCATACCTTCATTGAAGGTTGTGCATCAGGGCTGGCAACTCGGCACTTAAAAATCTACTGCCAATCATTAGCGAACCGGAGTTCCGCTGTGGGGACCCCTAACCGGGAAAAGCCGAAAGACACAACAACATGTTATTTGTGTGCAAGTAATATGATAATTGACTTGGTTGCTTTCTCCCTTCTCATTTTATAGAATACTATACTAACATTTTGCATCTCACAAAACACATGAACACTTAAGTAACTCAACAAAATTTGCAGTTTTTCATTTAAAAGTATTTTCTACTTTTCAATTGCATTGACTCTTACCCTTATCATGCTGCTCAACTAAACTCTATTATTGTGGCTGAGTTTAGTGCCATTGGGTCATGACTGATCCATAGTGACCAGATAGACAATTATCTGAACAAATCACAGAGTTTCCATGGTAAAGATAAGCGAGTACATTGCAAGGTATTTCTCCTGGCCAGCCCTCATTAGCAACCCTGGTTCATTCCCAAATTAGGTTGCAAATAGATGCCATGCCTCTGTGACTGTGGGCTTACAATTCCATGAATTCCCTATCATTTATGGAATAAGCTGTTCTTCTCTTTTCCATGACTTTATTGAAGTGTAAATAGATCACTGGGTTTTGGGCCCAGTAAGTAAAAGACAGTCCATCAAGTCCAACCTTTCAAGTGTCCCTCTTGTTAAGTGAGACTTGGGACCATGTTTTTGTTCTTGTTAGAGTTCATGTTGAAAATATTGGGTCATAACTTGAATGCTTGCAGACTTGACTTCTTGTATAATACAGAAGTGAAGACTTTGAGAAGTTTGATTTATTAATTGTTTTTGTATCATGGGAAACATGGATTAGAAGATGTAATTTCAGTCACACATAACAGCAACTGGAATATTGTATCACTTAAAGTTGTTTTTTTTTTAAGTTTTGTTCAGCAGATTGTTTACAACTATGAAGTTAAATATGCTGGTTACTGTATATGAGTTGTATAACATTTATGTTAACAAAAGCTTCCCTTTTGTTTTTGGTAAGTACCATGGGATAAGCTCATGCAAAGTGGACCTCAATTTAATGCATCATCCAAAGGATACAAGATGTTTTACCTTACAAAAAAAGTAAGGCAGGGAAGGAAGAATAATGTTTTTTCTTGAAAGGAATAATCCAAGAGACCTTCCAGACAGCAAGGACTCAGGTACTACTCTAGATTATTTTTGTTGCCAAAAAACACAAGGAACCTCAAATCAATTCACGAAATGAGCAACCTAAACACCTTTATTCCAAAAAAGTAACATTACACGATCACCTTTTAGTAACTCCTGCAGTGTTTGTCAAGAGGAGACTGGGTGTGCTCTTTGGCTCTTCAAGGTCCTCATTTGCACATAAAGACAGGAGAGCAGGTACAAATGTCCTTCACTTCTGAATTAGGACTAGTCATTACTTGTTCCAGACACCTTCCTTTGAACTCATCTTAGCACTGTTGACACTCACAAAGTGCATGGTAGTCATAGCAGTTCAACTCAAATGACAGAGGGTACCTGACAGTGGCGGCTGGTGACTTCAAATCAAAGGGGGCTGCAGGAGACAGATGAATGGGTGGGGCCAACATGAGGGGGTGGGGTCAACTAGAAAGGGGTGTGGCTATGCTGAAAACCACAAAAACTGGGACTTTAACTAAATACGCTGGGCTGGGTGCCAAGTCATTATTATGAGAGTCCAACCAAGACAAAATGAAGTGGAGAAGAAAATAAATGTCAGTGCATTGGCTACATGGCAGCTTACTTAATATCTAGATGGAAATAAAAGGTTGTGAGGCATGAAAAAATAAATTACTTTTTAAATACATTACTGGAATGCCAATCAAAATCAAGCATAAAAAACAAGCAGCACTCAACTCAAACCACCTCTCCTTGTACTGCAGTTCTAATTATAATTTATATTCAGCTTTATAGAAGTACCAATTAACATGCTGAAAGCAGCAATCCCTGTGATACCCCCACTTGTAAAAATGTTCCTTATCAAAAAAAGACCTGCTTCCTGACAACAACTATCTACTTATTTAATGGAGAAAACATGATCAGAGTAAAAAATGAACAGCAAACAAGAAACAAGCTCAAAGTAAATTGCTTAAAGGATTACTGCACAGGTTATGGACCACACATGATAGATTGGCATTCTGTTTATTTGATGGGTAAAGCCTACAAAGATGACCAAGTCTCCAACAAATGTAATGAGCTTCTGAAAATACTGTAATCCTGTCCTTTATTACAAATACTGTCATATTCATTTCAATACTTAAGGTTTATATGTTATCTAGTTATGTAAATATTCTCTGCATGGCAACAACAAAAAGGCTTTCAGTGTTGATAATTCTTTAATAGTATACTTATTAAAGCTTATATGTTATCTAGTTATGTAAATATTCTCTGCATGGCAACAACAAAAAGGCTTTCAGTGTTGATAATTCTTTAATAGTATACTTATTAAAGCTTACTTGCATCTTACAATCTCAGACAAGCTTACCTGATTGTCATTAAACCATTGCTACTTAAACACAGAGCAACAGGCACTGCAACAACATGCATTTTCTGAATAGTAAGAAGCATAAATCAACAGTATAAAAATATGACAGAAAATCAGAACATTCTGCAAAATCAAGGACAGATGAAAAGCCACTGTACTGCTTGTGTCTACCTTGGATGGGGGATACTCTGCACACTTACACTGCATAACTGTTCATTGCCTTGCTTGGACAAATCCAGAGTCACTACATGGGGGAGTGGGTACAACAAGTATGTCACAATTTGAAATGTCTCTGGCTGACTGTGATGGCCCTGACACATTTGTCATACCTCTCACCCACAGAGCAAGAATTCTTTAAAAATCCATAAATAGTGGGACAAAGGCCCAAAAATAAGGACAAGTTTTAAATATTGCTCTTATAAACTTAGAAAGATAATAGAATAGAAGGTCTTGCATTAGTATGAATTTTCTGAAGGGTATGAAATCTGAAACTCAAATGTCCATCAGTTTCTAACTTCAGTCTTTAATGACGTGCCACTAATTTGCCAGAAAAACATAATTTTATGAAAAATGGACCAAAAATGTGATGCAAAAATATAAAATAATCACACAATACAGCTGGGAACCTGTCAAAAAAGGGACACTTTTTTAATATTAGTACTGTTAAGTTGAGCAGCTGACAAAATAAGAAAAGCTACATGCATTTCTGAAATAAAAGTAATCTGCAACTCTGATCATTGCAATTATTTATTAATTGTAAACCCTCCATTTTGTGGAGGGATTATTAGGGGGAGAGCAACATTTTGAGCCAAAATCGGGGACAGTTGAGAGGTCTGGATATACCTAATTCTATAAAGTGATTTATTTGTGCATACATCTCAACCTCTTAATGCAGGAAATTTGGACAAGGCCAAATATATTGGGAGAACAAACAACAGTACTAAAAATCGCTCTAGTATAAACTTAGTTGATAGAAAAACAGGTCATCTTTTAGCATCCATTTTTCTGAAGGGTATGAAGTCTGAAACTCAATGTCTATCATTATTTAGTGACTTCATTCCTAAATGATTTGCCAGAAAACCACACATTTTTTGAGGAACATACCAAAAATAAAAATCAAAAATGTATTCATTCTGTGAAAATCCAGACAGTTGAGAGGTATAGTTCAGCCAGGAGAATTGTGTGGCAGAAATCCTACATGGTGGACTTAGCTTCCTAGGTGTGGACAATAAGAACCCCCCCCAAAAAAATGAAGCTCTAAGAGAAGTGATTGTTTCAATCCGGCTTCATCAATTTCAGTAGCATTCAGACTCAATCAGTGAAAATATTCAGTAACAAATAAAGTTTGTGCTTGTAGATAGTTGATTTAAATGGTTCCTAATTGAACACGTCCAACCAAGAACTGGGAGGGGGCGTACCTGAGCTAATCAATAAGCACCTTCCTGATTGTATTAAATTATATTCCTTGTATAATATAATACAGTTGTTAGAGGGCATTTTAAATTTATTGTTTTGAACATTTTTCCAGTAAATAATGAAATAAAATGCATGCACCAATAATGACAACACTGCTCAATTCAGAATATTTCCATCATAAAAGTCTACTCAAACTTCTACAATCCACCAGTATCAGTAAATAGGTGCAATCTCTGCAGAAGTAAAAGTCATCTAAATAATTCCACATTAAAGAGATCTGTAACTAATGAAGAGATTGCTGCTAGCAGACAAATTTATATTTCATTGTTTCATCTACAAATAAAGTGCCTGTTGCCCTTGAGGAATAAATTCCCTATGTTACATTAAAAAATGATAAGCTAGTAATATTCCAATAGGGAATGGATGGCAAATTGATAACAGGTTCATAGTTACTATGTATCTCCGCCAAAGAGGACAGTCTCAGGACTCCAGCATCCACCTCCTTTAAAAGTACAACATAGTACAGTATCAGCAATGCATCTACATACTATAGGAGTAGAACCCACAGCCTTCTGCATCAAAAGCAAGTATTCAACCTGTTATGCTATTAACAATGCAAGCAGACTTAGCATAAGCAGCACTAAACTTCTCTTCCCCTGAAGCTCTCAGCTCCTTGTAAAATCCACTCGACACTGAACTGTATTCCTCAACTTTGCAGCACAACAAATCTGGAAAAAGCCAACATTTATTGGGGGGCAAAAGCCCAGAAACCAGGGGCACATTTTAAACATTGCTTGTATAATCTTGGAAAGTTGCTAGAATAAAATGTTGTGTTACCACCATGCATTTCACTGCAAAGTCTTGAACCCAGGGCCCTATGCACTACAGTCAGAGCCACCCACCACTACGCCAAATCAGCTGTTTCTTGAAAGACCGGAAGACTGAAACTTAAATGGCTATCATTTAGTGAATTCAGTTCTCACCATAGCCCTCAACCTCTTAGCACAAAACACCTGGACAAAGCCAATAATTGGGGAATACAGCCCCCAAACATATTAAGTGACTTCAGTTCTCACAATAGCTCTCAATCTTTTAGCACAAAAAAACTGGACAAAGCCAATAATTTTTATCTATTTATTTTATTTATTTTACATTTGTTAACCGGGATTGTCTGACTGAGCAAAACCCCTTTTTCAGCAGAGGCCCGGGGAGAAAAGCTCCAAAACATAGTTACAAAAAAATATATAACCGTTACATACACAGTTAACATTATAATCATTCATAATAAAACTTGTAGAACAGTTATCATATATATGCAGTTACAATTATCTATAAAATGTTATGAAGAATACTGCAGCAGAAGGAAAGGAGATAGTGTTAGCTAAAAAATGAAGACTATTTTAAGTTGTAAATGTTTGGCATAGAGGAGAAGAAACGATGGTAATACAGAGGAAGTTAGTTTAGTTATTTAGTGAAGGTATATTCAAGGAGGCTGAGAACAGGTACAAATCCAGTGATTTTTTAAGTACTCTTTAGTGGCTAGTTTGAATACTTTAGGATGTGAAAGTGATCTAACTTCTTGTGGGAATTATTAATGGGGGAATATAGCCCCAAAAACAGGGACACATTTCAAATATTGATTTTATAAACTTAGAAAATTGCTAGAATTAAAGGTTTTGTGTTGCCATGTATTTTCTGAAGAATATGAAGTCTGAAATTCAAATGCCTGTCATTGTTTAGTAAATTCAATCCTTCACTGACTACAAAAATCCAGAAAAACAGATTTTATGAGGAACAGAATGGAACAAAAATATGAGGCAAAAATCTAGACAGTTTTCAAAAGTGGTGGTGGGTAGGGAATTCAGGCTTTTGTTACCTGTACCCAAGGTACAGGGCTTGAGCCTGAGTAACTCTGGCCACCAGGTATATTTAACTGGGGATATTTTACACACACACATACAGACATACACACACACACACACACACACACACACACACACACACACACACACACACACACACACACACACACACACACACACACACACACACACACTGTAACACTGCAGATGAACCTTCCCTTGTAATAATTCACTTTGCTGCACACACACAGTGTACCTGTATATTCACTTGCAGCAGTGTTCCAAATTCCCTTCCCTTGCAATGAGAGCTAACTGACTGCAGACATTGCAGTCCGATCTCCTTCCAGTCTATGCGGTTACAAACTGCATAGACTTCTGAGCATCTGCACACTGATGCCTTCTCTTTGTAATCCAGACTGGTTAAACAGCAGTTCGGGTATACAGAAACCCAGAACTGCTGTGCATGCATGCGCAATTTGATTTCCAGGACTCACAGCTAATTATTTTATTTTTAAACTTCTTTTTTTAGTTTTACAGCTAGGGGGCTGCAGTCTGATAGCATGAGCTGCCCCTGCTACCTGAGTACACCCTTTCTTAGATAAGTGATTTCAGGTAGTGTATTAAGAAGCAGTCTTGTGTCACAGAGGGTGTGCCTTATCTTATATTTCACTTCATAGGGATAACAGTGAACGGGGTGGCCACGGTGGTGCAGCGGTTAGCGTTGCCGCCTCTGAGCAAGAGGTCCTCTGGTTCGATTCTCAGCTGGGGTGCCTTCTGTGCGGAGTCTGCATGCCCTCCCTTTGGTTGAGTAGGTTTCCTCTGGGTGCTTCGGTTTCCTACCACATCCCAAAGGCATGCAGTAGGTGGATTGGACACTCTAAATTGGCCCTAAGTGTGAGTGTGTGCATGTGTGTGCCTTCTGTGGAAGGGTGGGCACTGGGCTAGCAACTCGACACCATAAAACTCCACTGCCAATCATGAGCGGACAGATGATCCACTGTGGTGACCCCTAACCGGGAAATGCCGAAAGAAGAAGACGGGATAACAGTGAACATTTGGTAAAGATTCATTTCTCATCTGCACAAAAATGTTTGTCACTTTACAGCATAAAAACATCAGAGCATATTAGCAGCAGTTCAGCTTCCTTTGCCAGACCCATTTTCCACAGCCGAATGCACCTTAGAACTCTCTAGTGTTGATGATGGATGCTATTATCTTAGTTCTGATTGGCAGACATTATAAGAAAGATCTCCAGTACACTCTCAGAATTCAATACTCTCAGGAGAATAACCCTCTGGATGTAAGGACAAAACTGATAAAAGACTTGCAGGTCACTTACAGGATAGTGGTCAGTTTCAAGTATCTTACTAATGGAGAAACCTTTCTCTGCAGTTGCTTCAGTGATCATCACCACCACATATGTCTACAGCCATCCAAGTTCAAGACTGTAGTAGAAAGCTGCCTATGACACCTTCAGGACAGCTTTTCATGCTATTTTGCATGAATTTATATTTACCCTTCATTCTGAATATCTGCTGTAATCAATTTCTGTCTACTCTGTTGTAATATTGATGCTTGCTCAGCAATTATTTTTCTTTAACAGCTTTGTTGGAGTTCTATTGGAAAGGCTTTATTTTGAATTTGAACTGCCTGGCCATGACAGGAAAATGCTGGAAGAGGCACCTTGTGGTTTTGTCTTCATATATTTTGAATATGAACTTTACTTTCATATGCTTGAGATGTCGGAGAGATGTTGAACTAATTTTCTGCAAGTACTGTGCCAACTGAATGAATGGCTTTCCATTTACAGTTTGTAAGAATGAGCATTTCCTCCAGCTGATATGGGAAAAAGATTTAATAATCTAACTCATTCTAACTGGGACAATATGCCACCCAGCATGAGGAAATAAGTTACTCAATGTTTAGACAAACACTCCTGGACAACCTTAACCAATTATACTGCTGCAACTGCTTCACCACCAAAGGTTGATTATTCCTCCAATCATCTTGGTGAGAGCAGGCAATCAGTATATTTTCAAGACTGGTTGTGTTTAAAGGGGAACTGCATGTTAATTTCTAATTTGTGACAAATAGTATACTGGTTGTTTTATAGGTGTTAAGAGATAGCTACACCGATAGTTATTATGACAATAGTCAGAACATTTTCGAATATGGAGAAGATTATAGGTCCTAGCATGGAGCCCTATGGCACTGCCACAGAGAAGGTTTGATTGCCTGCTGAAACCTTAAATGACCTTTGGGTTAAGTAGTTGGAGATCCGTTGAAAGATATTGCTTCTAAAGCAGTGTACTTTTATTTAGGAGGGTGTCAGGAAAATATGTATTAATGTGTGTATTAGTAATATGCTTAGTGCATTTAGAGCTTGAAAAGGGTTAATACATCTATTCTATTTCATACTGCATAAATCTGTACAAACTGCAGATGCTTTCTGACCTAGTATTGCTAGCTAAAATCTTGCTTGTGCCTTGGAAATTTACTGAGAAGCAGATGATTCCTGCTTATGTTAGGAAAATAATGAATAGAACAATACTACTTGTATGAAGCTTAGACAAGAAGTACCGTTTGTGCTGTGAGAAAATACACAGCTGTAGAAGACATAGATAATTAGGACAAAGCCTGTTTGAAAATATGAAATGCAATCAGCATTTGCTTGTATCTGAATTAGAAGAGTACCTTGAAATGTAACACTGTACAATGGAAGCTTGTAAACAAATTAGTGCCCACCAAGGCCAGGTTGTTTTTCTCAAAAGTTTCTCACAAATCTAGTCATGTCAACAGAAAATCTGAGTAACATCTGCTGTAGAACAATACTGAAAGTTGTGTTTGATTACGTCAGCCATAGAAGGCCATGACTTGTAAAATAGTGTAAGAATGAGCATACTTCCTGTTAGTAGTTAGACAAATCCTTGTATTTGCATGTTTTTGTCTCCTTGCGCAAGTAAATAAATATACCTTAATTAAACCTTATGTGTATTGGTCTTTGAAGTTTTTTCCTTTGACAGATTGGTCCTTCGGACCGGAAACCCTCACTTCACCTCGGATCAGACAGGCCAGGTGGCTTGAAACCGTACGGGGAAGAAACCACATTGGTTCTTCTTAGTTGAAAAGCCCTCCAACTGAATTGTCGTACAAAAGAGGCCAGCCACTTTCTGATCTGCGACTGAAGGACGGGTTTACTCGAACCAGGTGATCAATCATGAAGGCTCAGGTAAGGTGAATCTACTTTTTTTCTGTTTTAGATCAGGGACTAGATTTGTATTTATTTTGTAAAGACTTTGTTTATACAAGTCAGGGACAAAAAGATTACTGTCTTGTCATAGATCAGGGAAACAGAGCAGGTAGGCAGTCATTCTGAAGAGACTATAACAAAATCCATGGTACCACATTAAAAATAAGGAGTTACGTACTGATTAAAAGGGTAGAACAAAATGGGTAATAATTGTACAAAAAGATCCCAAAATCCGCTGTTAACCGAAGACGCGAAATACATGCAGTCACAGCATGCTGATAATATTAAATACTACTCAAAATGGGTTAATAAGTATGAATTTGATGGTAAACTAGGAAAATCCTTGCTTGTCAAACTTGTCAAACAGCTTAAAACCGATTCTAAAGGTCGGGTAAAAAAGCAACGTCAATTAGGAATTCCTCAGGCACACAGGTGGATTGAGGAAGTAAACCGAAGGGAACAAAAGAGTAATAATTCAAAAGCAATGTTTTTAGATAAGGAGGACAGTAACTTAGTAATAGCATCAGTCCCTCCACCTCCCTTGCCAGAATATGAGGCAAGTGAACAAGTTAGTCCACCCCTGCGATATCCTGCTGTCACTGTAAGTAGAGACACTACAAAAGCGAAACCGTTTATTAGAGATCCCGTCGAGACCAGGTCTCGAACACGGGCAGGTAACTCAAAAGGGGACATTGAGCTATATCAAATGGGTAGAAATTCACGATTTATGAGTGAAGAAGAAATATGCCCACTTATAGAAGTGCCTAATCCTCAGGCAGGGCAAGAAGGTCAGGACCCAACTATTCTAGTGTATAGATCCTGGACTCCGGAAGA
Organism: Protopterus annectens; assembly: GCF_019279795.1. Lineage (NCBI taxonomy): Eukaryota > Metazoa > Chordata > Ceratodontiformes > Protopteridae > Protopterus > Protopterus annectens. The sequence goes on along the minus strand of NC_056730.1, from coordinate 290,041,969 downwards.
CATCTGGAAAGCCACTGAGGGAATTCCCCATCCAAAAGTTAATTTTAGAAAGCTCTTAGAAGATTTGCAAGGAATGAGGCTAAGTTATAATTTAAATGGAGAAGAGGTAGAAAAAGTAGTCAGACAAATTGTAGGACCAGATTGGCACATGATTAGTGGTGACTGGAATCCCTGTGATGCTGCGCTCAGGCCCCTCCCACATAGCAGCGCAGAATTAGACAACAGAGTGAAAGGTCTTACAGACTGAATCTCTGAGAAATGGAAGCCTAGGGCAGACTGGACTTGCATTAATCAATGCATCCAACAGGAAGGCAAAACTATTGACAGATATTATGCCAGACTACTAGAATGTTTTAATAACCATTGTGGAATGCAGGTTCCTGAAGATCAGACACACGATTCCCCATATGAGCAGCAGTTAAAGAATGCATTTTTGAAAGGCAGTATTGCACCTATAAGCAGCTTTATTACAAAGCACATGGTAGATCATCATACAAGCAGGTTACAGTCATTACTTGAATATGCTAGGCATGCCGAAAGACATTTTAATAGCAAAAAGAAAAAGAAAGCCCAAGTATTTTCTGTAGAAGATGGAGCAGAAGTTTATGTAGTACAGTCCAGAAAAAAGGGCAAGAGAAATGCCCAGGGAAACAAACAATCTGATCAGCGATCAGAGGACTTTGAAGGGCAAAAGAAAAGGGGTGAATGTTTTAAATGCAGTAAGAAGGGACACTTGGCAAGGGATTGCAAGAAAAACAAGAAAGCAACCACAGAGGATAAGGAGAGTGAGGACTGACTATATGATAGTCAGGAATCACTAGAAGGGGATAGCAGGGAAGGGACAAATGAGAACGTGATAGAGGGAGTAGAGAATGTGACAGAAGAAATAGTGGAAGTGCAGGAAGTCACGGATAGTGAAGAAAATGAAATATTAGATTTGGCTTTATTGAGCTTAGAGCTCTATTTAGCAGACACGAAACCAGAAGTTACACTCCTGGTAGAAGGGAGGGAAGTCAGATTCTTGTGTGACTCAGGGGCATCACGGACCCTGGTACATCCCTCCAAACTGCCAGAGAATTCAGAGTCACCTGATTACATATTAGTGAAAGCAGCTAATGGACAGCTGTATCGGGAGCCCCTCTCCCATAATATTGTGATAACTGATCCTGTTTCAGGATTGACCCAGAAAAGCAAAATTGTTGTTTCTGCAAAATGCCCAGTAAACCTTTTGGGCAGAGACCTTATGCATCTATTTGGTATAGCAGTAGTTCCGACTATGCAGGGTATGGAAGCACAGTGACAAATTGATACCTTTGCAGTGAAAATGGAGGGTAAAATGTTTTATTGGTACAGCCAGGACTTGGTTACGACTGGTCCAGTGGCAGTGACCGAAGAGTTGATGAATGTAGCCATCAGCAAATTCCCCTCCCTTGACATTGATAAACAGCACTTGTTGCACTGTACTCTGTATTATTGTAACCCACCAGGACCTGATAAGGAATATGAGCAAGAATTGTTTAGAAATCATGCAAATAGATTGATATTACGTAATCTGTACTGGGACACAGAAGGGAATAGTGTAGCCAGCTGTTCATTGCCCCAGGAGTTCTTTGCACTCTATAAATCTAATAGATTACCACACATTAGCTTAACTAAGGACAAGAATGTAAAATGGGTAGACTTAGGAAAAAGTCACGAGATGGGAAAAACAGACAGAGTTAGAACTGTCAGAACAGGGAATACAAATGCAGAAGTTGAATTGGATAAGTCAGACCCACCCAGCTGTACACTTGCAGTCTAGCAAGGACAGCTGATTAGCACTCCTATTGAAGGAGGAAGAGAATGCCTTACAGAATATACCAGAAACTCTCTGGTCAACAGGAAAATCAGATGTAGGACTTATTCGTACAGCGGGACCAGTTACTATTATGCCAGAGTCAGCATTTAGACCACAAAAAAGACAGTATCCCTTAAGAAAAGATGCAGAGGTAGGAATCAAACCTATTATAGCAGATTTACTTAAGGAAGGGGTGCTGGTGGAATCTCCTGATTCACCATGTAACACACCCTTATTTCCTGTTAAGAAAGCGAATGGAGAGTGGCATATGGTCCAAGATTTACAAGCTGTAAATGACGCAGTAATACCAAGGGCACCTACGGTGCCAGACCCACACACCCTGTTGAATGATTTAAAACCTCAACAGATATATTTTTCTGTGGTAGATATCAGCAATGCGTTCTTCTCAATACCGATACACCCTGACAGCCAGTATTGGTTTGCATTCACATTTCAGGGGAAAAGGTATACATATACGTGACTACCACAGGGGTATTGTGAAAGTCCAACAATATTCTCACAAGAAATGGCAAGCAACTTGGCGGGATTTACCCCACCAAGAGGTAGCCAAATGTTGCTTTATGTTGATGATATCCTGCTGGCGGCCCCCACCCAGCAAGATTGTAAAGAAGATACCATAGCGCTATTACAATTTTTAGCCACTGAAGGACATAAAGTAAACAAAAATAAACTGCAGCTTTGGAAAAAACAAGTTAAATACCTATGATATGTAATATCCAGGGAGGGTAGGACATTAGATGAGGACAGAAAAGTAGTGATTTTGCAAGCACCGAAACCCACTACCAAGAAGGAAATGATGTCCTTCCTGGGTACGACTAATTTTTGTCGGAGTTGGATTCCAAACTATGCCTTGGAATCTGCGCCATTGACTAACCTGATTTATAAAAAGCCTATGGCAGCACAGGATTTGTTACAATGGACACCAGAAGCAGAATCTGCTTTCTGCAAACTGAAACAGTTAATAGCGTCCTCATTAGCTTTGGGATTACCAAACTATCATAAACGTTTTTTTCCAAACTGTAGATTGTAAGCAAGGTTATATGACATCAGTGTTAACACAGCAGCATGGGGACAAGCAATGCCCTATTGCTTATTATTCATCACAACTGGACCCAGTGGCATGGTCTTTACCTCACTGTGTACAAGCAGTAGTTGCAGCTGCAATGGCAGTACAGGCTTCGGCCTCGGTAGTTTTGTTCCACCCTCTCACATTGAGAGTGCTTCATGCAGTCGCGATTATTTCCCCTGCTAGGCATCTTTCCTGTTATGACTATATTGTTGAGCCAACCTGATATGACAATTGAACGATGTACGACTTTGAGCCCTTCTACCTTGCTCCCAACCCCTGCAGATGGCACACCACACAGCTGCCTGCAGGTGATTGAGCAAAAGACACTGCCTAGAAAAGACCTTACGGATGTTCCCTTGGCTGATGCCGAGGTGACATACTACGTGGATGGCTCATGCAAGGGGTCCTGCAGGACAGAACCTAGTAGGATATGCAGTAGTTTCTGATATTGAGATTATAGAAGCAAAATGTTTACCACACAATTTATCTGCGCAGGCAGCAGAATTGATTGCCTTGACATGGGCATGTAGCTTAGCAAAGGGTAAATGTGTGAACATTTCTACTGACAGCCAGTATGCTTTTTCTACTGTACATGTTTTTGCGCAACAGTGGAAAAATCGAGGAATGATAACATCTACTGGCAAACCAATCAATCATGCACAGTTTATTTTAGATCTTTTAGAATCTATTCAGTTACCTCAGAAAGTAGCTATTTGTAAATGCACAGCTCATACCAAGCAACAGGACAGGATTTCAAAAGGTAATGCGACAGCTGATACAGCTGCAAAGCAGGCAGCTTCAGAAGTATTTCTTTTGAACGAGGAATTACAACCCTCTGAGATTTTAGACTTAGAAATGTTAAAGACAATGCAGACACTTACTACGCAAGTTGCAAAACAAAGATGGGTAAAACGAGGAACAATTCTCGAAAAGGGGCTGTACATCTCTAAAGAAGGGAAACCGATATTGCCGTCTAATTTGTTTAGATATGCAGCTTTGTTGAGCCATGGGCAGTGCCATGTCTCAACAGGGGGGATGGTACAGCTGGTGAACCAAGTGTTCACGACATATGGATTCTTAAATTACACTAAAAAATTCTGTTTGATGTGCCATATTTGTAATAGACATCATGCACAAGGGGCGTTAAATCCCAAGCAAGGGAGTTTCCCTACACCACCGTATCCATTTCATATTATCTGTATAGATTTCATAGAATTGAACAAATGTGAAAATAAGAAGTATTGTCTTGTCATTGTAGATATGTTTTCCAGATGGGTGGAAGCCTTTCCGACTAAAAATCCAGATGCAGCAACTTTGGCCAAAGTTCTTGTTAAAGAAATCATCCCTAGATTTGGCATTCCAGAAAGGATCTACAGTGACAACGGCACACACTTCGTAAACCAGACCATGAAACAGTTAAGTAGACATTTTGGTATTTATTTAAAAAATCATTGTGCGTATCATCCACAATCTGCAGGGCTAGTAGAGAGGCATAATGGGATTTTAAAGAATAAGCTAAGGAAGTTAATAGTAGAAACACAGAGAAATTGGATGTACTGTCTGCCCCTGGCACTGTTGAGCATGAGAACTGTTCTGAATGCAAAAGGATTGACTCCTTTTGAAAAATTATTTGGAAGGGCTTATTATATACCTCATTGGAAATCTCTCATGCCCACAGACCAGGAAGCTGACAGTACACTAGCTGAGTACATGCGAAACCTGTTAAATTCTAAACATTTATTGCAGTCAAATTCTGTTTCATATAAAGAATGAACCAGACTGTCAGAAGTGGCAGTGTCCCCTGGAACTTGGATTTGGGTGAAGACAGTAAAGAGAAAGAATTGGGCATCACCAAAGTGGGAACGTCCATATCAAGTGCTTCTGTCGACATCCACTGCAGTCAAGATAGCGGAGCGCGCCTCCTGGATCCACCTGATGCACTGTAAATTGGTCAAAAACTTTGAACTGGACAAAAATCTTGTCACATGCCAAGAGTAAAAATGATAGAGTCCAGAAGAAACAGGAATGCAGAACAACCCTTTCCTCAGAAGTATTGCATAATCATCCTGTTAACTGTACTAGTGACAATAATCTTTTTGTCGTAGCCTTTCCTTTTCCCAGCCACACGGACTGAACTGAATAAACGTGAAGCGTTACTCATAGACTGGCATCCAAACTTTAACACTTACCAGGCAATTAAATATGTGTATGCTGAGACTTTCAATGTTTCGAATTGCTGGATTTGCACAGCTTTGCCGACAGCATACGGGGTTTTTTTTAATGACTACAGTCCCCCTAGGTGTCAATGAGACCTGGGAGAACTTGATTTATGATACCTCAACTATTACATCACAAGTTAAAATAGCATTGCACTTGTCTGTTCCACAAAAGGGAACTGTGGGTTTTTATAAAAATGATACTGTTCAGGTGGGTTGGAGCAATTGCAATGTGACTGTTCTTTATAATGTTGCAATAAAGGTAACAATGTAGATCTTTATTGTAATACAAACTATGATTCATTTCTTGGATTGGTGCATAAAACACTTGATGAAGTAAAACATAATTCTGTTCTTTATAAACAACTGTCTATAATAGATATAAAAATGTTTCATGCAGGGCGAGTGTATATTCATAGCAAAGTTACCACTAAAGTAGAGGACTGTTATTTTGTGTGTGGCAGAAAGGCATACAAATGGTTACCTGAGAATTGGTCCGGCAGTTGTTTTTTGGGTTACCTGGTTCCGGCCATATGACACACTGCAGTTTTGCCTCGAGGAAAAACTCAAAATGTCCGAGAGGTTGTCAAGAAACCTGTAAATCCAGTGGGACAAATCGATGTGCATTGGAAAGACCATCATTCCATAGGCAAAGGACTGACACATATGGACTTGAGTGATAGCGTTATATCGTGGGCAGGCATATTACCGGCATATGGAGCAGTGAAATTGATCTGGGAACTGAGAAAACTGTCGAAACTTCTCAAAGTAATGAGTAATGCAACTTTTTCCGTTCTCAAATTGGTGACTGATGAACTGAATGCTATGAGAACTGTAGTGCTTCAGAACCGCATGGCTCTCGACTTCACCCTAGCGGCGAGAGGTGGTACTTGCACTTTAATCCAAGAAGAATGCTGTTCATATATTCCTGACCATAAACATGAGATAGACAATCATCTTGAGGTAATTCAGCAAGTGTCGGCCATGACCAAACCAGGCCCAAACCCACTGACGGACTTTTTCCAGAAATGGTTTGGGGGGTGGGGTACCATCCTAATGAACATCCTGATTGCCATTTGTGTAGGAATGCTCCCACTGGGAGTATGTGTTTGCTGTGGCATCCCCTGCATGAAAAGACTGATTAAAGATTTTATAGACATGTCAGTTTCTGAAACCTTATATCAAAGTACTGAGGTTGAAGAACTGTTAAAAGATTGAAAATGCTTTCATAAGTTTAAACTGAATGATTCTCTTAACTGCAAATCCTGAGTGGAAGAGGTTGGGAGAAGAAAACAAACTGTTTATGCTTATTTTGAAAGTATAATAAAAGTATTAAAAGGGTGGAAATGTCAGAAAAATATGTATTAATGTGTGTATTAGTAATATGCTTAGTGCATTTAGAGCTTCAAAAGGGTTAACACATTTATTCTATTTCATACTGCATAAATCTGTACAAACTGCAGATGCTTTCTGACCTTGTATTGCTAGCTAAAATCTTGCTTGTGCCTTGGAAATTTACTGAGAAGCAGATGATTCCTGCTTATGTTAGGAAAATAATGAATAGAACAATACTACTTGTATGAAGCTTAGACAAGAAGTTCCGTTTGTGCTGTGAGAAAATACACAGCTGTAGAAGCCATAGATAATTAGGACAAAGCCTGTTTGAAAATATGAACTGCAATTAGCATTTGCTTGTATCTGAATTAGAAGAGTACCTTGAAATGTAACACTGTACAATGGAAGCTTGTAAATGAATTCGTGCCCACCAAGGCCAGGTTGTTTTTCTCAAAAGTTTCTCACAAATCTAGTCATGTCAGCAGAAAATCTGAGTAACATCTGCTGTAGAACAATACTGAAAGTTGTGTTTGATTATGTCAGCCATAGAAAGCCATGTCTTGTAAAATAGTATAAGAATGAACATACTTCCTGTTAGTAGTTAGACAAATCCTTGTATTTACATGTTTTTGTCTCCTTGCGGCAAGTAAATAAATATACCTTAACTGAACCTTACGTGTATTGGTCTTTGAAGTTTTTTCCTTTGACAGAGGGTTTGATGGTCTACAACTTCAGAAGTACTTCTTTGTCTATTAATATACTATCAGTGAGAAAACTCATAGATTAAATAATTTTATCAGTTACTATATAAATAGCTGTGAATATATTATGTCATGACGGAAACCCATATTATATTGTGCATCTTAAAGATACTCTACTTATCAGCTTCAGTGTTATAGAATGATAAAGCCCTGATTATGACTCATGTGACCCAAGTTTGACAGTGGCTTTTGACACATGCTGGAGATGGTGTGGGGGGGCTTGAAGAATAGCAAAGGATTTGCCTGTTCACCTCTTCCAAGGGTAAAAATAGGAACATTCTGTGAGTAATGTTGTTTCATCAATCCCTGTAATTATACTGAGGTCATGATGCAGAGCCAATGCTCTAGCAAGGGGAAGGTAGAGAGGAATGGGGGTAATTCCCTAACAACAGTATTGCATGTCTCCATGTGATGTGAGTCTAGCACACCAGTGGAAGGTATTGTCATACCTAATGTAAGAAAACATTGTGAATTACAATACCTTCCACTGATGTGAAAGGTATTGTCATACATAATGTAAGAAAACATTGTGAACCACAGTATGATGGCTACTTACCTGTCCCACCCCACTTATCAGTGCATGACAGGCTCGCTCCGTAATGAACCTATGCATGGAGAATTGGGACACTTCCATACATAGGGTTTTGTCAAGGAAAGAGACCTTTAAAGTGTGGGTCACATTGCAAATAAATATGCCACATGCTGGAAACTGCTGGAGATGGGCTAATGGAGGGAGGTATTGTAGAAACCTAAGGTTTCAATACTAATAGTGAGAAAAAAATGCCAAAGTTATTGATGTTTGTAAAGCTATGATATATGATTTTTTTTCAGAGAGTTTGGTGATTGGACACAGGACTAATATAGGTCTGTAGGTTTCTGTCCAGTTGAGAATTTTTTGGATAAGACTAACAACAGAATACTTGAACTGAGGACAAAAAAATGCTGACATTAAAGAAATTAGCAAATGGTTTAGCTATTCATTTCTAGATGGATAGGATATGTGCTGTTATGGTCTATATCTGTTTTGTCTTGAAGTTTACCAAAATGTTCTCTAACTATTTTGACAGTCATCATCAGCATCAATCCTCATTTTCCCATTTTACATGGGGTCAGGGTGTCTCATTAACTATTGCCACAACTCTTGATTCAGAGACACTTTCTTACCTTCCTTAACTGTCATACATGACTTTTATAGTCTTTTCTCATGCAGTCCACCCATCTCTTGACTAGACATCCTCATTCCCTCTTGCTTTATTCCTGTCTCTCACAATTCTGCTTTATCAAGTCACCTTCTGCTATCCTGCACACAAGATCAAGCCACCATTATCCATTCTCTATGACCTATACAACTGGGTCTACTTTTGCTTCCACTGTAATGTCTTCCTGATGATATCTTTCTTCATCTATCCAATACTGTACATCCTACTACCCATTTTAGGCACAACACCTCCATCACCTCCGGCTTCCTCAGCAGTTGTGCCTTCACTGTCCAGGTTTCTGTGCCAAACAGCAGCATTGATCATACCACTGTTTTGTACACATTGCTTTTCTGCTTCTTTGACACTCTTCTCTCATTCACTACCCCTGACACTTTTGCTACTTGGCTACGTCACCTCTGATCATAGCTTTGACATCTTCATTCAGACTTCCTTTCTTCTGAACTACACTGCCTAGGTACTTGAAGCTGTTGTCATTTCCACTGTCTTGATCACTTCCTTGTCTTTATTTAGTTTCGTCCCATGTGTCTTCAGTTTTCATTCTAATCCTCTTATCATTTACTGACGTTTCTGTTCAGAGTCTGTTTGTAGAGCCACATTGTCTGCATACAGTAGTTTTATTGAACTCTCCAGCTGACCTGCCTGCTGATGTAGTGCATCACCAGCATGAATAGAAGTGGGCCCAGCAGCAAACTTTGATGAACACCCGCTGCCACTGGAAACTCATTTTTGTGTCACAACACTATTTGTACCTTTATCAGTGAGTTCGTATACACAGCATGAACTAATTTCTTTAATATATCTGGGGCTTCAGATCATCAGAGAACTACCTAAATAGTCTGTCTTGAGACTGAGTTGGACCCTTTCCTTATCTTCAGCTTTTTCTTCACTAACTGCAAACATTGGGTCAGAGTTTCTACTTTGCATATTTGTTTAGCAGCCATCCTACCCTACACTTTTATTCAGTGTGATAGGAGTTTGTTTCATATATACTACCCATATTTGTGAATATCCTTTTTGCTCTTGTACAGTGGTTTCTAGAATGCCTATTTTCCAGTTAGCTGAGATAAACCTCTCTCTTCATACTGTGATGAGAACCTCAGGAGCCATTTCACCTCTAATACACCCAGTGTCCTGGTCATATTTGTCATGACTTCATCTGAGTCTGCTCTGGCACTTTCCCTGATTTCATTTTCTGTAGTGCATCTTCTACTTCTTCTAGGATTGGTTCTCCTTATTCTTTCAGTAGATGCTGTACATTATAGCAGTAAAGCTTCTGTGGCATATGGAAGTACTCTTTCTATCTGCCATTGCTTTCACCTGGCCTGGTGAATAGATTGCTTTTGGCATCTTTTATGATTGTTGTTGGTCATTTATCTTTTTTATCTTTTTATCTTTGCCTTGCACTTGATAGAACTTCTTTGTGTCATCTGCTGGGTCACTTTCCAAAAGCTGGTAGAGTTTTTTCTAATCCTTGTTCTTTGCCTTTGCAACTGTTCTTTTAGCCTGTTTTCTAGACAACTAGTATTTCTTCTTAGTCTGGTCCATTATTTCTTTCTCCCTCTTCTTTCTGCACTCCTTTTTTCTTTTGAAAACTTCCTGGACATCTACATTCTACCATAAGTTAGGCTTATGTACCTTATTTACATACCTGGCTTGCCCACATATCTATTCTATCATCTTCACACATGCTATTTTGAGATGCTGCCATTTCTTTTTGTCTCACCCTGTTTCCTCTTCTTCCCAATATCCTAGAGCTTGACTGATTCTTGGAACTCCTGTACTTTCCCTCAAGTCAACTTTCAAGTCTTTTGCAAAGTCTCTATGGACCTTAGTGCCATCTCTAACCACTTGTTACAGTTGATTATGGTCACCAATTGTATCCCTCTTAGCAAGAGTTTTTTTAACCTCTATCACAGTACAGTACAGGTCCTTGTGGCAATGTGGATCACTTGCAGTTTCAAGACAACCAACCACTACTGTGATGCTACCTTTACATGGCTTTTGTTCCCCACACTGTCTCTGGAATAGTTGGGACATACATGCCCCCCACTTAGTTACAATGGAAATATTTAACCCAAGTCCTTGATATCTACTGCATTCATTGGTTGTACCTTTGCCTTTGAACCTCATGTGAAGGTTTAGACTGTCCCTGTGGGTTTTCTTATAATTATATGTAGTGCTGGGCATACCCCTGTTATGCAATTGTGCCTCATTAACCAGATAAAGTTCCCCTTTTTGGCCATTTCCATAGGAATATTGCACTCTTATTTTGTTAACAGATGTTTGTGTCCTCAGTTAAAGTACTGAGTGCTTACTCCCCATATACAATACTTCAGAAGTTGTAACCTGACACCTACTAATCTGCCTGTTGTTATTTCTACAATGAAATCATTGACTGTCTTCAGTTTTCTTCTCTGTTCTCCAAACATTTTCTTACAAATTTTAGGAGTAATTTTAAAACATAAATACTAATTATTTTTGACTTTGCCATTATCACAACATTCTGTATCAGTCATCTTAACTTATCAAATGCATTGTCTTTTCTGTGAGCAGAGTTCAAAACCTCACCCATTGCTCATGGCCAATTTAGTGCTGACTACACACACATTCAAATGCCTGAAAAAGTACCAGAGTTGTCCTTGACTTTATAATAAGGAAACAATTTAACACACTGTCCTTGGAATTTAGGGCTGCATTTTTACCCTTGTTACTCACTTGGAATTTAGGGCTGCATTTTTACCCTTGTTTCTCATTTGGAATGTAGGCTTGCGTTTGTACCTTTGTTACTCATATGCTTTTAAGGAGCAGAAGTAAATTTCTGTCATGGTGATGTTGCTTCCACTTGTCATGTGCACTGTACCAATAGTTTTGTTCCTCCTTTCTAGTTTCATCACATCTCCGATCTTGTTCTCTTTCTCTCACTTTGCACTACAAGCTGCCAGAGTCTCCTAATTACTTTGAGACACTTTGTTTTGAGCTCCAGCTCCACGTTTTCAGTCCAAGTTGCATTAGGAGGTTATTAAGAGATGGGCTGAGTTGCTCTGCTGTGTATGGTGTATTCACAGCCACTACCAGACTGTCTCTAGTTTCAGTGGACTGAGTGTTAGATGGACACAAGTTATTTATCCTCTAATGTTTATTCATACCAGCAGGTATGGTTCTCTTAAGTTTCATTTTTAGTCAGCTGTGCCACTAACATTTTTTCATATTCTACTGGGCTCATTTTACCTCCTTCCTAATTTATCTGATGAAAAAATAAAATAAATACTGTATGGGTGCACTGGTGTATATTTGCCTTATAACTGCAAGAGTATATAAACTGTTTAGTGACATAATGTTTTGCAGGCTGTAAGAGTCCAGAATATGATATAGTCACACCATTGCAAACCAATGTATAGGTGAAGAATTATCCTAAACACTGTCAAAATTTTAATAAATGAACAAGAGAGTTTATAGACTGACAATCCACACTGTTGTCATCAATTAATATGGGAGGGGTAGCTAGCCTTAAGTTATACAGTAAATGTACATTGTTGCTTCAGGAAGTAGCCAATACTTGACTCATTCAGGTAAGCTTTATTTATTCTGCACAGCTGCAGATATGCATTATCCTCTCTGGCTCTCCAGGATTTTACCTACCACAGACTGAATGCAGTGTCTTCCAGTCCAGTATTTCTAACAGTAGGTGAACTTGACCAAGATCATTTTACATATGCAAAAGCTCAGATAGACACACACACACACACACACACACACACACACACACACACACACACACACACACACACACACACACACACACACACACACACACTTTCCAGGAGAGGTGAATGATACATCTCTAGTACCAATACCATCTTCCAAAATTTTCTTCTAACAGTACCACCAACTATTCAATCCTAACATTCCAAGAACACAATTATTTATTAATTTATTTCAGTTTGATGACCAGAGAAGTCTACTAGGCCGAGAAGAGCCCATTTTCAGTGGAGGCCCAGGGAGAAAAGCTCCAAATCATAATACATAAAACAGACATAGACAATGAAGTATATACAATATAATCAGGGAGCAAGAATACAGCAAGATACATATAGACAATAGGACATTGTATATTAAGCATAAAAATACAAAAGTAGTAGTATAGTCAACAGTCATATGTGAGAATGTTTATAAAAAACTTATAAAGAGAACATTGTACATTAAGCATGCAAGTATATAAAGCGGTATTTTTTTGTCTATTTTAGAAATTAGTTTCATATTTTGGAAAGTGTTCAAAATGAGTTTCATATTATGAGATAGGTCATCCTTGGTGGAGAGGGAGATTTGTCCAGAGATGTCTTGGTGGGAATATTGAGAAAGATATTAAGTGTTGTAAAGGATGGAAAAAGACAATGAGGTAGGGTTTAGAGGGGAAAGATTAAGTTGGTGCATAACATGGGCATACTCATTTGGATAATAGATGGGAGAACTGTTGAGATTTGAAATTGTTATGGTTAGTTATATTGCAAAAGAGGGGGTGAGTTCCACTGTTTAGCTATGGAGCAGGATAGTAGCAGTTGGCCAGGAGTACGTGAGGGTTTGTAGATTTGTAGGAGATTTGGGTTTTCAGATCTGAGTGAACAGTTAGGTATGTAGGGGGTGAAGGCTGAGACAACAGAGGGGAGTTTGAAGGTTTGAAGATGAGCTTGTGGGCTGTGGTGAGCTGGAGGAATTTCAGGCAGTTGGGAAGTTCGAGCCATTGCAGGGTACGGAGGGAGTGGCAGTGGTAAGATGACTTTTTTTAATTGGTTGCGAATTTGCAAATTTTGTGGTAACAGGACTCGAGTTTGGATTGTAGGCCAAGCTGGAGGTTGGTAAACAGAGGAGCTCTGTACATAAGAGAGGGGAGAAGGTAGTCGGAGGCTAGGATTTGTCTGGTGGAGGGGCTGAGGTAGCGGTTGTGTCTGTAAAGGAGACCTAGTTTTTGATGTTTTTTTTCTGATGGAGGAGTGGATGTGGGTGTCAAATTTTAAGTTTTCATCAGTGGTGATGCCAAGCAGTTTGGTACTGGGGACAATTTTGAGTGGGTTATTATTTTGGCTGAGTATGGAAAATGAGTTTATGTTGATGGTGGAGTTTCTAGAATGAGTGAAGATCATCAGTTCAGTTTTGTAAGCATTTATAGCCAGGTGATTGGTTTGTATCCAGGTTTCTGTTTTAGAAAGGCAGATTGAGTTTTTGATAGGATTTCAGAGGGAAAGTAAGCTGAGCAGATGATAGTAGAGTCATCTGCATACTGGATGAGTGAGGATTCGGCAATGTAGCGGTGGAAGTTGTTGATGAAAATGTTGGCAGACATTAGGACAGAAACTTGGGGCATGCTGGTAGGAGTTGGTAGGAAGGGAGAGGTTGAGGATTTCCATTGTACGGCTAGTTGGCATTCAGAGATGTAGCTGGAGAACCAGGCTATAGTGGTGGGAGAGAGATGAAGGGAGGAGAGCTGGGATAAGAGTAAGGGGTGGGAGATGGAATTAAAAGAGTTTGAAAGATCTAGAAACAGTATACTTACTAATTTACCAGAGTCACATGCTTGGTTAGTGTTTTTTAAGAAAGGAAAGGGGGGCAGTCATGGTACTGTGGTCAGGGTGGAAGCAGTGTTGAGTAAGGGTGAGGAAGTTGCCATGGGTTAGGTATGGCATCAGTTATGAATGGATAGCTTTTTCAGGTATTTTAGAAAGTGGAGAAAGGATGGCAATAGGTCTGAAATTGGTGGTGTCTGTGTTTTTACCTCCTTTGTGAAGTGGGATTATGTAGGCGTGGCACCAGATGGATGGGACATAGGATTCTTGTATGGATCTATTTATACGAATAGAGATGGGAAAGTCTGGACGATTGTCAGATGTGTTGCGACATGGTTTCAGCTGGTGAAGAAGTCTTTTTATTGTGCTAACGGGAATGGGTTTTAGGATGAAGGGGGAGGATGGAGGTGAGAGATTAGGAGAGTGACTGTAGGATTGGGGTGGGCTTGTAGGAAGGAGGAGGATAGTTTTGCAATACACTATAAAAAAATGAATTGAATTCAGTGGTTGTTTCAAGCTCGGTGAGGTTAGGGTTTGGACATGGGCTATCTTTATTATCAGGGTGGAATATGGAGGAGATGGAGTCCCAAAATTTTTTAGGATTACAAGAGTGCAAGAATTGGAGTTTGGAGCAGTATTCTTTGAGATCTTTTGATGTTAACTTTTTTACGGAGTTACAAAGTTGCTTAAATTGTAGGAGGGAATTAGGTGTTTTGTTTTTCTGATATTGCTTCCATGTTTTGTCGCTTTGTTGCATTATTAGTTTTGTTTCTTTTGAGAGCAAGGAGCAGGGATTGGTTTTGATGCATTTGGTCCTAAGGAGGGCTTGCTGGTTTAGTAGGTTTAGGCATGACTGGTTGAAATAAGATACAGCATTATCAAATGGTAGGGTTTTTAGAGGGGTCCAGTCTATATGCTTTAGACATTCTGTGAAAACAAGATGGTTGAAGGAGGATGTGTGGCAGATTTGAATGTAGTGGTGCTGTTTTTGCAGATAAGAGGGTAGACGATCAGCAAAGGCTGGTAGGAGGTCACTTAGAGGGTCTGGAAGTATTCCAGCATTTGAGATAAGGTCGGGATTGGATGTTAGGATCCAAACAATGTTGGTCCCAGAGGTACCATCTTTATTTGGTCTAGTTGGGGAGTTTATTACTTGGGAGAAATTGAACAGATTGATAGCATGGGAAGGGGCTTGGGAGTTAAGTGAGGCCCAGTTAATGTTCATATCTCCAAGGATTTAGGTCTCATTTTTGATGGTAGAAGAAAACCAGAAGAGGATATTTTCAAAGTGTTTGGATGTTACTGCCTGGGGGAATTTAGAGGGTGCTTATGCATATGGACTTGTGGTTGTTGATTTTTAGTGGACCAATTGTAATTTCTGCATTGTCAAAGTCTGGGATGTGACTGGTATAAAGAGTAATAGTATGGGAGGAGGAGTAGATAAAAGCTACTCCCCCACCTTTTTTATGTGGTCTGTCATTGCAAATCATTTGGTAACCTGGTGGAAGAATTTCGTTATCTTTTATGATAGGTTTGAGCCAGGTTTCTGAGATTGCAGTTATGTCAGGATGGTTATGGGAAAGCCAGGCATGTAGGTTAGGAACTTTATTATGAAGGCTTTGGACATTAAATGTTGTGAGGTGAATGGATTTGGATGTTGGGTTTTGGTAGGGGGAGTAGGTGGGTTGAGTGATGGAGATGGGTCCGGGATTGGGGTGTATGTTGCCAGAGAGTGAGAGACAGATATGGTGGAGGAAAAGTGTGAGGTAGCTTAGAGTGGATGGGGATTTTAGATTATGAAAGAAGAGTTTTTTTTTTTTTTTTTGCCAAGAGGGTTGGGGCTTGGGTGGTGACAGGTTGGGGGTAGGTAATAGTTTGGCTTTGAAGTGTAGGGTTGTGTAGGAGGAGAAGAGTTCATGAGAAACTGAAGAGAAAGTTGGTGTGGAAGTGTGGTGGTATGAGACAGTGGAATGTGAAGGAGAAGTAAGGTAGGGTTAGGGAGTTGTGTAAGTAAGAGAGGTGAGAGAGAGAGTAGTAGGGCTGATGAGAATACAAGGAGTGCTGACATGTGGGGCATTGCTTTGGATTGGGTGGGGTATATTACAGGATGGAAGTAAACCCCATACAGGTGAGCAAGAAACTAAAATCCCTAGAGAGCTGAGCAAGTAACTATATGTGATTACCTTGTAGAAAATAACTAGGGTAACAGTGCAAATAGATGATTGACAAAGTGTATGACTGCAGGCAGGTTATTACATAATTTACAGTTTAACCATAACATAGGTTATCTACATACTGGCATGGTGCCTAGTTTTTTTACAAAAGTAAATGCTAACAGTTGAGAATTCACTAAGCTTCAAGTACCCTTACACATATTAATACCTCACCCACCACAATCTGTTGAAATTGAAGAATAAAGTTCTTTACTTGAAATAACATTCAGTAATGTACTTTCTGAAATGAAATATACCAGCAGTTATAAACGTGTGAAGAAAATATAAAATTAATGGTTTGAGACAGATTGATGGCATACAGAAGAGGTTTGTCTAGTAGCTTATCTGGGCCTGTTGCTGCCAGTAGCTAAAGATATACTGATTATTTATAGTTCTAGTTTGAGACTCCAGACAGTAGTTGTGTTCTCTACAGGCCATGATTTCTAGGTAGACCTCTGTCCAGGAATGCAAACCATCTGCATACTCCAGAAGTAATGCAGTAATAACTTTAAAAGTCTTTCTATATTTAAAGTTCTAGGCAGAATTTTCTGTTATATTCAAGTTGAAGAATGATTTTCTTTTTTTTTGGGGGGGGGTTGAGTCTAGCAAGTAAGGTAATACATATTTTAAATTGAAAACACTACAAATATGTAGACATTTGAGAAGCTACTTAATTCCATTTGCTAATTGTTCTACTGCATTTCTATTAAAAATAGTCACATGGAATACTGATATTTATGTTTTTATATTATGTACATGTTATACATTTTGCATGCTGCAAGATTTAGAATATCCACAGTTTCCTGAAAAAAAAAATTCTTAAACACTCTTCTCATTGAGATTCAGAAAGGCTTAGAATGATGCAGAAGCTTTATTTTGTTAGGTTTCTACCTTGTAATAAACCTTTCTGATTCTTAATTTGGACTGATTCCTCAGATCTAGCTCTGTTGAAACTGTCTTGTGTGTGTCTCTGAAGCTCTGCAATAGTTGTTAGACTGCTTTGAAATTCCTTTAAGTGTTAATTAGCTTGGGGGGTTTCTGATAACATTAAAATCTGGGTTGGTTACATTTCTAGTAATCATTTTAAATCGAGTTGCTGGCTACTGAGATTTGTCTGCATACATCACCTGGACATAAGCTGATTTAAGTATATTTTCTGCATTTTTTGTGGTTTTATAATTTGGACTGTGATTCCTCAGATCTAGCTCTGTTGAAACTGTCTTCCCCACTCCCCCCTCCCTTTTCTTGGTTGTAGTTTAAATTTAGTGGCTTTTGCAGTGCCCGCCTCACTGTAGATTTGATCTAGGACACTCCCCCAGTCCCATCTCTTTACCGCATTCTATCTAATAAACCCTTTCTGCACTTGCTTTTAGTCCTTTTTAATTTAATTACATTTTTTCAAACTGTGTGTGGACTAATATTGCTACATACTCAAGTGTGCCAGCTTGCACTGCATGTGAATTGTTTTTAATACTGTTTTTGCTACTTTTCTGAAAAAAAAAAAAAAATTATCTGCTTTTACTGTATTTGTGTTTCTTCCTACTTTATTTTGCTTTTGCGTCATCTTAAAAGTACTCAGTTGTATTTATTACTTCTTGGTGTAACTCATTCTAAGCCTTTTAGTTTAAGCACTTGGGCTTCAGACCAGTTGTTTTACATTAAGAAGGTTTGTGGTCTGCACTGTAGTGGCAGGACAGGTAGCTTACATCCTTCTAGACCAGGGTTGGGAGGATGGCCTAATGGTTAAGGTGTTTGCCTTGCAAATACAAGGTACAGGGTTTGAATCTCACAGGGGATAATTGGCTAGGCTTAAAATGGCTCGCAAGGGCAGTTAACCTAGTACTAAACTATGAACCTATAAGAGGTTGAGAGGTACGCACAAATAAAATCTCTCTTTCTAAGTTGGGAACTGCTGATTGAGGGCTCAGTGTCTGTTATTCTAAAAGTGTATTAATTCTGGTTTAGGCACTTGGGCTTCAGGCCAGTTATTTTACATTAAAAGGGTTTGTGGTCTGCACTCTTGTGGGAGGAGAGGCTGGACTCTGCCCTTCTGAGCTGGGAATTTCTGGTTAAAGGCTTATAGTGCCTGCATATTTGAACTGCTTCTTACTGAAATTGGTACACCTTGTTTGCTGTAGCGTAGACTAGATCCAGGCCTGCTGAATCTAGCTTTGTTTGTTTAACTTGAGCACTAATCCAGGCATTCTTCAAAGTATTCAATTGTATTTATTACTGCTTGGTAGTAACTTGATTAAATTGTAGCTATCATTCTAAGTCTTTTGGATTAAGCACTTGGGCTTCAGACCAGTTGTTTTACATTAGGAAGGTTTGTGGCCTGCACTGTGGTGGCAGGACAGGTAGCTTACATCCTTCTAAGTTGGGAACTGCTGATTGAGGGCTCAGTGTCTGTTATTCTAAAAGTGTATTAGTTCTGGTTTAAGCACTTGAGCTTCAGGCCAGTTATTTTACATTAAGAAGGTTCGTGGTCTGCAATCTTATGGGAGGAGAGGCTGGACTCTGCCCTTCTGAGCTGGGAATTTCTGGTTAAAGGCTTATAGTGCCTGCATATTTCAACTGTTTCTTACTGAAATTGGTACACCTTGTTTGCTGTAGCATAGACTAGATCCAGGCCTGCTGAATCTAGCTCTGTTTGTATGCTTGTTGTTTGTTTGCTTGTTATTTCCCTGAAATGCTAATACCACCTAAAATGTGGCTTTTCAGCGCTTCTGTGGATCCCTAGTGATATCTGCATTGCTTACTGTACTCATTTCCTTGTTTCACTTAAAAGAAAATTACTGTTTGTCATTTTTGCATTTAAGTTACCTGTAACACATTGTATTTAAGTTACCTGGCACTTGCTCACTAAAGGCACTTGCTCACTAAAGCAATTATATAAGTCAGCACTAAAAAATTAAAAGCACTACACTCTCACAAAGTCCTCTTGAGTACCTTGTTCCCCATTGGCCCTTTTTTTCAATTATAAAGGAATTCCCAATACTATTCTAGCATGTCCAAAGGTCAGTTGTCAATCTTCTCTCCGGTCCAGCTGGTGAATCTGGGAATCCTGAGGCAATGTTACAACTGCCTCATGTACACAGACAACCCTCTCCTCCTCCCAACAAATTCCAACACATGTGAGAGATGCATCCATATAGCCAAACTGGAGGCTAAGCTCTCTCAACTCAGTACTGGCGTAACCAGTCAGGAGGAGAAGGAAACCACACTCAGTACAATTCCAGTCTCACATAGACCTACCATGACAGCAAACCAAACACATAAACACACAAAAACATACTCGGAGGCTCTAAATAAAAATCTGCCTAAGCAGCAGAGACCTCCAAAGCAGACACCCAAGCAACCGCTACCCCAAAACAAAACACATGCAACACATAGCTCACAAAGCCAGTGTGCCAAACAGTCACAGCCCTTAAGGCTAAACAACACACCTGATACACTTGTAATAGGTGACTCTATCGTCAGGCACACTGACGTCCCGCTCACCAGCTGAACAAGGAGAAGGTCACGTGAGCTGCCTGTCAGGCGCTAGGATCCGCCACATAACACAAGCACTCAGGTCACTTCAAGGCAAGTACAAATATGACTCAGTCATTGTCCATGCTGGTGTGAATGACCTGAGACGTACCTCCCTGGACTACATGAAAAGAGACATAGAGGAGCTCTCTGAGCATGTGGCCAAGGCCGGTATGACCCTGACCTTGAGTAGCATCTTACCCTCACCAAGAATGATGCCACAATATGAAGACAAGATGATCAATTTCAACAATTGGCTTAAGTATTGGTGTCATTCAAAGGGGATCCAATGCCTGTCAGCCTGGGATGACATGCTCGACAAGCCACGATGCTTCGCTAGGGACGGCTTGCACCTGTCACCCTGGGCTTTGGATATTGGCAAAGGCTCTTGCTACCCCATAGTGCCTTTTTAGGCAAGGCTCAAAAGACAAACCCACCTCCATAGGTATCACAAGGGATAAGAAACTAAGAGTAATGCTACTCAATGCCAGAAGTCTAAACCTCAAGATGCACACACTCAAAACTCTCCTTAGCATGGAGAACATCGATATCTGTGCAGTAACAAAAACCTGGTTCAAGGCTCCTGAGAGCACCTCAGCACTACCAGGTTATACCTCATACCATGCTTTTCAGCCCCAAAACTTGGACCGACCCACAAAAGGAGGGGGAGTATCAATATTCGTCAAAGATACCCACACCTCCAGGTTGGTGGCACAGCACGAAGCATCAGAGATTATCCATGTGCAACTAACAGTGGGTAAAACTGCCTTCCAGTTAATAGCCTGCTACAGACCACCCTCCCTAACCCAGGAACCCCACTCGGCCTTCCTGAGAACACTGGAAAATATGAAGGTCTCTCCAAACACCATTATATTGGGCGACTTCAACTACCCAAACATAGACTGGGAGCATTACTCTAGCTCCAACACCCTAGCCCAAAGGTTCCTAGAATTTATAAACTCAAATGCTATGGAACAACTTGTTACCACTCCCACAAGAGGGGAAAACATACTGGACCTGATCATCACCAACATGGGGACTCTATGCTCCAGACCAGAAGTGTATCCCTCACTGGTAAGATCAGACCATAAACTAATCTCACTGGATATTCACATCCCGACACCACCCCCTGCCCAGAAAACCACAGTGAAAAACTTCTCTAAAGCAAATTTCACACTCCTTAAAACCGAGGTGGAATCCTTCAAAGCCCCCGGGCCTGTGGAAAGTACGGCCCAGACCGCAGAGTCCTTTATAAACGCATTCTATGAACACCTTCACGAATGCATAGATCATGCGATCCCAAATAAAACCAAGACCCAATCCTCCAAAGGCAGACGTCCTGTCTGGTGAACCCCAGCCATAAACAAACTATACAATAGAAGGAAGAAGCTACTAAAATTCCAAAAAGGGGAGGCATCTCTGATCAGTATTAGCAAAAAACTACGGACACTCATAAAATCGTCTAAGGCCAGCTTCGAGAGAAAAATTGCACAGGACACTAAGGATAATCACAAGGCTTTCTTTAGTTATGTTAGGAACCTGGGTGGTACTTCCCAGATATGCTCAGAATTAGTCCAAAATGACAAAAAATGCACCGAACCCACAGACATTGCCAACATCCTAGCTGACAGGTTCAGTGCAAATCCCCCCCCTCCCCACCAAAAGGGCAAATATCTATCCCAGCAGAGTGCTGCCCCCCTGACATCTCAGATGCTCAGGTAAGAGCCGCCCTCTCCAAAGCAAAAAACACAGCATCAATGGAACCAGACGGTGTCCCGGGCTGCGTCCTACATGAACTCCAAGAAGAGCTAAACCCAAACATAAAACTACTGTTCAATCTCAGCCTTACTACAGGATATGTACCCAAAGAGTGGCATACAGCAACTGTGGTCCCTCTCCACAAAGGTGGTGCCTCAACAGATCCTGGAAATTATCGCCCCATAAGCCTGACTAGCTTGGTCTGCAAAACTATGGAAAGGATCATCATGGACCTCATAAATAAAGATATTGGGGATCTACAGGCACTGGATCCTACCCAGTTCAGCTTTGTTAAGGGCAGATCCTGCCTCTTAAACCTGGTTGATTTCTTTGAAACAGTCACCAAGGCCATTGGCGAGGGGAAGGTGGTCCACACAGCCTACCTGGACCTCGCAAAAGCCTTCGATACAATACCCCACTCGGGCATTATAGATAAGCTCACCAGCTTAAATATAAACCCCTATGTCACTAGATGGGTTGCAAACTAGCTCAAGGACAGAACTCATATGGTTAGAATTGCTGGAGCCATGTCAGACTCCAAACCAGTTACAAGTGGCGTCCCACAAGGCTCAGTCCTGGGACCTCTCTTGTTCGGTATATATTTCTCGGAGGTACAGGCCAACACGGAAGGACTGTGGCTGACCAAGTTCACAGATGACTGCAAACTGGGTGCCATAATTGACTCTCCAGCCGACACAAGCATCCTCCAAAAGGGCCTCATAAAAACAGACAACTGTTGCCAGAGCCATGGCCTCAAGCTAAACGCCAAAAAGTGTATAGTCATCCCCTTTGGCAAAAACAAAGTGCCCACAAATTACCACATAGGTGGTAATCCATTAAGTACAGAAGAAGTAATTAGGGACCTGGGGACCCAAGTTGATAGCAATCTCTCATTTGACAACCACGTGGCCAAAGTGGTTAGAAAAACATTTTATATAGCCCACCTAATCATGAAGGGATTCACATCTAGATCAGGGAGGTCATCGTGCCTCTTTACTCATCCCTCATCAGGCCCATAATTGAGTACAATGCCCCCTTTGGGATGTACCTTACCAGACACCTGCAGCAACTGGAAAGACCCCAAAAGTACCTCACCAAGAGGATCAAAGGGCTCAAACAGATGTCATATGCTGCCCGGTTAAAGAAACTCCAGCTCTACTCAGTGGCATACCGCCTGTTCAGAGGCGATCTGTGCCTGATGTATAAAGCCATGTCCAACCCAGAATTAATGGACATGCTGCACCTCAGAAAATCCAAATCCTATCGAGCTACACACGTGAGAGACTTGAACCTCAGCACTGAAATGAATAGGACATGCTGGAGGGACAGATTCATAACCCAGAGGCTCCCTTCACTCTGGAATAAAATCCCAGTCCAGGTTAGGCAGAGTCCCTCATTGACTCTCTTCAAGAGTAATCTTGATGAGTGGATGGGAGATCGTAGGTTTACCATGGGTATCACTTCTGTGTCACTGTTAGACAGAGGCACAGTATACTAACCTCAAAAAAGGGCATAGCAAAATTAATTTAATTTAAAATAGGTGGCGAAAGCCAAACACATTCTGGCTAGGCTTATAAATGCCCTAGGGCAGATAGCCTAGTATGAACCTATAAACCTATGAACCTAAGACGTCTTGTATGTGAAGCTACATGCTAATGCAGCAGCCCAGAAGAGTGACTATTGCTACTTAGTCATGTGGTCTTCCCCGGAAATGTTTGAAGGTCTTGAATTACTTAGTTAAACAATACAGAGAATTGTTTAGCCAATTAAAATTGTAATCTAGGAAGAAAACGTACATGTTGTCTGTAGTCACCATTGATTTCTTTTTCAGTACTCACAGTGCAGGTAAGTACTGTGAAGCCATCAGTATGGGTACATGTGTGGATGCATGTGTGCATTTCTGGAGGAGTGTGAATGAGACTGAATGAAAGTGTGTGCTTGTCTGTGTGTGTCTGCCAAGGTGTTTGCACTACTGGGGTTAGGTGGGAGATGCTGAGCTTGTATATGTGTGTGTGGTGTATGTTTGGATTGTTTTGTGGGAGAATGGGTAAATGTTGCCATGAGTGAGAGCGAATGCTGAAGAAATTGTTTATGGATGCATTGATGTGGATATATGTGTGAAAATGCCCGGGAGTATGTGTGTGTGTGTGTGTGTGTGTGTGTGTGTGTGTGTGTGTGTGTGTGTGTGTGTGTGTGTGTGTGTGTTTGTGTGTGTGCATTTCTGCAGTCAGGTCTGAGATTGCAGTGCTCAATTTAGAGTCATGATAATAAGCTACTAATGATATATTTCCCATTGCAGGTATACCATGTCAACATGTAAAAAAAAGCACATGATACTTCAAATGTTGACAAAATGCTGCTCAACAAATTATAGTGTTCTTGAATATATTCTTGCAGTGGTTGTCTCCATGATGTAGCGGGACGAAGCTCTGACTAGTACCTCGAAAATAGGCTGAATGGTAGTTTGTGTGTGCAATAGGAGCCAATATGGGATGAAGGACAAAATTACTGAGAGTATGCCTACTTTGGGTAGGCCCATATCAGCACCCATTGAATGCTAGGAGTATATGATAGTTACTGGTCAGTATGGTTGGCTGGGACTTAAAGAGCATATCATTCAGGAATTAGGGTTAGTTCCCTTACAGTTCCCAGTTGCGCTCTGTCCTCAGCTACACAATTAAACTCATCAACTGATCTCAGCACTTGTTCAGATAAAAAAAAAAAAAAAAAATTTATCTGCTTTTACTGTACTTGTGTTTCTACCTACTTCATTTTACTTTTGCATCATCTTAAAAATACTCAATTGTATTTATTACTGTTTGGTGTAACTCATTCTAAGCCTTTTGGTTTAAACACTTGGGCTTCGGACCAGTTGTTTTGCACTGAGAGGGTTTGTGGTCTGCACTGTTGTGGCAGAACAGGTAGCTTACATCCTTCTAGGTTGGGAACTGCTGATTGAGGGCTCAGTGTCTGTTATTCTAAAAGTGTATTAATTCTTGTTTAAGCACTTGGGCTTTCAGGCCAGTTATTTTACATTAAGAGGGTTTGTGGTCTGCACTCTTGTGGGAGGAGAGGCTGGACTCTGTCCTTCTGAGCTGGGAATTTCTGGTTAAAGGCTTAGAGTGCATGCATATCTGAACTGCTTCTTACCAAAGTTGGTGTGCCTTGTTTGCTGTGGCATAGACTGGATTCGGCCCTGCTGGATCTAGCTTTGTTTGTGTAACTTGAGCACTAATCCAGACATTTTCTAAAGTATTCAATTGTATTTATTACTGCTTGGTTGTAACTTGATTAAAGTGTAGCTATCATTCTAAGTCTTTTGGATTAAGCACTTGGGCTTCGGACCAGTTGTTTTACATTAGGAAGGTTTGTGGCAAGCACTGTGGTGGCAGGACAGGTAGCTTTCATCCTTCTAAGTTGGGAACTGCTGATTGAGAGCCCAGTGTCCAAGGGTATTAGTTCTGGTTTAGGCACTTGGGCTTCAGGCCAGTTATTTTACATTAAGAAGGTTCGTGGTCTGCACTCTTGTGGGAGAAGAGGCTGGACTCTGCCCTTCTGAGCTAGGAATTTCTGGTTGAGGGTTTATAGTGCCTGAATATTTGAACTGTATCTTACTGAAATTGGTACACCTTGTTTGCTCTAGCATAGACTAGATCCAGGCCTGCTGAATCTAGCTTTGTTTATATGCTTGTTGTTTGTTTGCTTGTTAGTTCCCTGGAAGCTAATTCCACCTAATACACAGCTTCTCAGCGCTTCTGTGGATCACTAGTGATATCTGCATTGCTTACTGTACTAGTTCCTTGTTTCACTTGAAAGAAAGTTACTGTTTGTCATTTTTGCATTTAGTTACTTGTAACACATTGCACTCAAGTTACCTGGCACTTGCTCACTAAAGCAATTATATAAGTCAGCACTAAAAATTAAAAGCACTACACCCTCACTCCCCACTGGCCCTTGTTTTCAATTATTAAGGAATTCCCAATATTATTCTAGCATGTCCAAAGGTCAGTTGTCAATCTCCTCTCCGGTCCAGCTGGTGAATCTGGGAATCTTGAGGCAATGTTATAACTGCCTCATGTACACATACAACCCTCTCCTCCTCCCACATAACACAAATACTTGCAAGAGATGCAGCTATTTAGCCAAACTGGAGGCTGAGCTCTCTCAACTCAGGACTGGCAAGACCAGTCAGGAGGAGAAGGCAACTACACACACCACAAAACCAGCCTCACATAATGCTACCACACCACTGAATCAAACACATAAACGCACAAAGACATACTCGGAGGCTCTGAGTAAAAATTTACCTAAACAGCAGAGGCCTCCAAACCAGACACCCAAACAACTGCTACCTCAAGACACCCCACAAGCAACACATAAACCACAAAAGCAGTGTGCAAAGCAGTCACAGCCCTTAAGGCCAAATACAACACCAAACATACTTGTCATAGGTGACTCTATAGTCAGACACACTGACGTCCCACTCACCAGGCTGAACAAGGAGAGGGTCACAGTAAGCTGCCTATCGGGTGCTAGAATCTGCCACATAACACAAGCACTCTGGTCACTCCACGGCAAGTACAAATATGACACAGTCATTGTCCATGCTGGTGTGAACGACCTGAGATGTACCTCCCTGGACTGCATGAAAAGAGACATAGAGGAGCTCTCTGATTATGTAGCCCAGGCAGGTATGACCCTGACCCTGAGCAGTATCCTTCCTTCACCAAGAATGATGCCACAATATAGAGACAAGATGATCAGCTTTAACAACTGGCTTAATGTCTGGTGTCATTCAAAGGGGATCCAGTGTCTGTCTGCCTGGGATGACATGCTTGACAAGCCACGCTGCTTCGCAAGGGATGGCTTGCACCTGTCACCCCTGGGATTCCAGATATTGGCTAAGGCTCTTGCCACCCCCATAGTGCCTTTTTTAGGCAAGGCTCAAATTCTAAACCTACCACCCTAGAAAACAAAAATGGGAAGAAACTGAAGGTAATGCTGCTCAATGCCAGAAGTCTAAATCTCAAAATGCATGCACTCGAGGCCCTTCTCAGTATGGAGAACATCAATGTCTGTGCTGTAACTGAAACCTGGTTCAGGGCTCCTGAGAGCACCCTGGCACTATTAGGTTTTACCTCATATCTTGCGTTCCGGCCCCAAAACCCGGACCACACCACAAAAGGAGGGGGTGTATCCATATTCATAAAGGATACCCACACCTCCAGGTTGGTGGCAACGCACGAAGCTTCGGAAACCATCCAGGTGCAACTAACCATAGGCAAAACTGCTCTACAAATTGTAGCATGCTACAGGCCACCCTCTCAAACTCAGGAACCCCACACAGCCTGACTTCAACTACCCGAATATAGACTGGGAACATTACTCAAGCCCTAACTTTCTAGCCCAACGGTTCCTGGAGTTCATAAATTCAAATGCCATGGAACAGCTAGTCACTGTTCCCACGAGAGGAGAAAATATACTAGATCTCATTATCACAAACATGGGGACAAAATGCTCCACACCGGAAGTATATCCCTCATTGGTGAGATCTGATCATAAACTAATCTCACTGGAAATCCACATCCCGCCCCCACCCCAAACAAAAAAGACCACAGTGAAGAACTTCTCTAAAGCAAACTTCACACTACTCAAGACTGGTGTGGTATCCTTCAAGGCCCCTGAGCCAGTGGAAACCACAACCCAAGCTGTGGAAGCCCTTACAAATGCCTTCTATGAACACCTCCAGGACTGCATGGATCAGGCAATCCCAAATAAAACCAAGACTCTTTCCACAAAGGGCAAACATCCAGTTTGGTGGACCCCAGCCATTAACAAACTTTACAATAAGAGGAGAAAGCTATTACATGATAGAACAAAATCCATAAAAGGGAAGTCACCCCTGATCATTATTAGTAAAAAAATACGAGCACTCATAAAATCAACTAAGGCAAATTTTGAGAGAAAAATTGCCATGGATTCAAAGGACAATCATAAGGCCTTTTTCAGCTATGTTAGGAACCTGGGTGGAAACTCCCAGATATGCTCAGAATTAGTCCAAAATGATACAAAAATCACTGAACACACAGACATTGCCAACATACTGGCAGACAGGTTCAGTGCAAACTTCACCCCCCTCTCCCCCCCTAAAGGAGAGATAACTATCCCAGCAGAGTGTAGCCTTCCAGACATCTCAAATGCGCAGGTGAAAGCTGCTCTCTCTAAAGCTAAAAACACAGCATCAATGGGACCGGATGGTGTCCCCGGCTGTGTGCTACATGAGCTAAATGAGGAATTAAACCCGCACATAAGGCAGCTGTTTAATCTCAGCCTTACCACATGATATGTGCCCAAGGAGTGGCGTACAGCAACTGTGGTCCCACTCCACAAAGGCGGTGCCTCTACGGACCCTGGTAATTACCGCCCCATAAGCTTAACAAGTCTAGTCTGCAAAGCTATGGAGAGGATCATAATGGAGCTCATAAACAAAGATATAGGGGACTTGCAGACATTGGACCCGACCCAGTTTGGCTTCGTCAAGGGCAGATCATGCCTTTTGAACTTGGTCGACTTCTTCGAAACAGTCACCAAGGCCATTGATGAGGGAAAGGCAGTCCATACAGCCTACCTTGACCTTGCAAATGCCTTCGACACAATATCCCACTCGGGTATTGTAGAAAAACTTACCAGCTTAAATGTAAACCCATATGTCACAAGATGGGTTGCAAACTGGCTTAAGGACAGAACCCACAGGGTTAGAGTTGCTGGCGCTATGTCAGACTCCAAGCCGGTCACAAGTGGTGTCCCACAGGGCTCGGTCCTTGGCCCCCTATTGTTCGGCATCTACTTCTCAGAAGTACAGGCCAACATGGGAGGACTTTGGCTGACAAAGTTTGCAGACAACTGCAAACTGGGCGCCATAGTGGAAAGTGCATCGGACACGGATATCCTTCAGAAGGGACTCACGGAAACAGATAGCTGGTGCCAGAGCCATGGCCTGAAGTTAAACACCAAAAATGTATAGTCATACCCTTCGGGAAAAACAAGGTAACCCCAAGCTACCATATAGGTGGCAATCCACTAAGCACAGAAGAGGTTATCAGGGACCTGGGGACCCAGGTTGACAGTGGCCTTTCTTTGACACTCACGTTGCTAAAGTAGTTAGAAAGACCTTCTACATTGCCCACCTGATCATGAAGGGATTCACATCCAGATCTAGTGAGGTCATTGTTCCCCTGTACTCTTCACTTATCAGACCAATGATCAAGTACAATGCCCCATTCGGGATGTATCTCACCTGACATCTGCAGCAATTGGAGAGACCCCAAAAGTTCCTCACCAAAAGGATAAAGGGACTCCAAAATCTGTCATATGCTGCCAGATTGAAGAAACTCCAGCTCTATTCAGTTGCATACCGTCTGCTCAGAGGTGACATGTGCCTGACATACAAGGCCATGTCCAACCTGGAATTAATGAACATGCTCCACCTCAAAAAATCCAAATCCACCAAAACCACTAGAGCAAGCGACTTAAACCTTAGCACGGATATAAATAGGACGTGCTGAAGGGATAGATTTATCACTCAGAGACTCCCTATGCTGTGGAATAAAATCCCGGTGCATGTGAGGCAGAGCACCTTGCTGGCTCTGTTCAAGAGAAATCTTGACCTGTGGATGGGAGATCGTAGGTTTATCCCGGGAATCATCTCTGTGTCACTGCTGGACAGAGGCACAACAAACTAATGGGCACAGTATTTTTTCATATAAGGGGTGGCGTAAGCCACAAAAATTTGGGCTAGGCTTATAAATGCCTTAGGGCAGATAGCCTAGTATAAACCTATGAACCTATGAACCTATAAACATGTCCAAGAGAGGGAATAAAATTAAATAAAGGCAGCCAGTTTACCAGCGAGCTGCAGTCTGACTGTCATGTTGAATCTCATCCTTTTCCCCAGTCATGGGGTGATTTAAAGTCCAATACCTAAGATACGACTCGCCTAGTAAAGGGTCATATTTATGCAGTCACTCTAGGGTGAATGGATGAGTTGAGACCATGGGTGTGGTCTGATGTTTGTGGTGGTTAACCATAAACTGACTGCAAATCATATATATGCATATCTACTTTGTTCTAGGTCCAAATCCACTATCACCGAACACACTTTAATGAAAGCGCTTTCACCAAAAAAGCGCTTTCGCTAAAGGGTGTTAAAAAAAACAAAAAACAAGAAAACATTAAATCTACTGTTACGCAGGGGGGCAAGCCCCCCGTATCCCCCATGTGGGGGACTATTCCCCCCACACCCTCTACTTTAATATTCTCACTCCAAGATCACACTACAGTGGGGAAAAGGGAATTTTCCCTTATCCACACTGTAATATGACTAGCACAACAGTCATACTTATGCGAAAATGCTGCTTCGGTGAAAAGCATTTTTGTGTACGTATGCCCGCCCATTCATGAGTTGGTGAAAAGTGCGTTCGTGCAAGAGTCCTAGACCCATCTACTTATCTATCTTTATGTATATCTGATCTCTCTCTCTCTCTCTCTATATATATATATATATATATATATATATAAATATGGTTCCATTTTATAATCTCGAAATACTGAAATCTCGAATTTCAGTATCTCGAGACCATAAAGTCAAATGCCTGAAATCCCGAAACCCCAAAACTGCAAAACACAAAATCGAGAGCATAAATACACCATACACCACACAGCACATACACCATCCGACCCACACTACAACAAATAAATAAACAAAACACACACAAACACAAACCAAAAATCAAGAAACCTACACTATATATAAGTAGGGGGGCAAGCCCCCCTGCACCCCCATGTGGGGGACTCCCCACACACCCCTACTTATATATACTAACTCCAAGATCGCACAAACAGAAAAAGACAGTAACTTCACACCCAGACATTCTACAGTCCCTGGCACACACACACACACACACACACACACACACACACACACACACATACAAACACCGCCACATCCAACACTTAAACACTTATACTTTTACCTGCCTACCCTAACCCACACATACAACTTACAAACACACTCACATACACTCAAACACCTACCCAAAACCCTTACAAAACACTCGCTTACCTTAAATTCCACCTAAATCCACACACTACACCGGACACCATCCACACAACACACTACACTTCACATAACGTAAAGCCATAACTTCAAATTCGACTTAGATTCACAATTATGCACTTTTGCTAATTTGAAAATTCGACTTTATGATCTCGAGATTCTGAAGTTCGAGATTTCAGTATTTCGAGATTATAAAGTGGAACCATATGTGTGTGTGTGTGTGTGTGTGTGTATATATATATATATATATATATATATATATATATTTATTTATTTAACATTTGTTGACCAGGAATGTCCGACTAGGTTCCACAGAGCCTGTTTTCAGTGGAGGCCCGGGGAGAAATGCTCCAGATGCATGTCTTTGGAATGTGGGAGGAAACTGGAGTACCCAGAGGAAACCCACGCGAACACAGGGAGAACATGCAAACTCCACACAGAAGGCACCCCAGCCGAGAATCAAACCGGAGAACCTCTTGCTGTGAGGCGACAACGTTAACCGCTGCACCACTGTGCCACCCATATGTGTGTGTGTGTGTGTGTGTGTGTGTGTGTGTGTGTGTGTGTGTGTGTGTGTGTGTGTGTGTGCGCGTGTGTGTATGCGCGCGCGTGTGTGTGTGTGTGTGTGTGTGCGTGTGTGTGTATCTATATATCTATATATAAACACTTCTACACCATTTTTAGCAGAGATTTCCACCTTCTGTACCACCATCTGTACCCTTCACCTGACTGATACCTTTCAACAATGAGATCCCTTTGATGCTTTGTAAGCTCTGTGCGAACCATGGCTTTTGCTGTAGCAGGCAACTGAGTAAATGTCAGGAAAATCCTACAAGGACAGCTGAACTTTATTTGTGGTTAATCAGAGTTTCTTTAATTGATGGCAGGTGTGTACTCAAGAAGACTGAATGCTGTAATTAAATCAAAAGGTGCTTCAACAAAGTATTAGTTTAAGGGTGTCCACACTTATGCAACCAATTTATTGTACATTTTTTATTTTTTATATTTTTCACCTAACAGGTTTGTCTATTTTTCAATTGAAGTGTACAAATTATAGGTCACATTAAAGGTGGGAAAAGTTTTGAAATGATTCATTATGGTCTCATTTTTTTATATCACAAAAATCTGGCATTTTAACAGGGGTGTGTACACTTTTTATATCCACTGCATATATATATATATATATATATATATATATATATATATATATATATATATATATATATATATATATATATATATATATATATACATATATATACACACACACACACACACATATATATATACATATATATATATATATATATATATATATATATATATATATATAAATATGTATATATATATATCTATATCTACACACACACACACACACACACACATATATATATATATATATATATATATATATATATATATATATATATGTGTGTGTGTGTGTGCGTGTGTGTGTGTGATTGTGTGTGTGTAGTGATCAGTGCTGTGGCCTCTTCTTTTTGGCATCTACTTTTCTGAAGTCAAGGCAAACATCAAGGGCCTCTAGCTGGCCATGTCTGCAAACTAGGTAAAGTCACTGAATGCCCTAAAGGCACAGATACCCTTCAAGAAGGCCTGGCGCAGACAAACAACTAGTGTCAGTGCCATGGACTAAAACTCAATGCTAAACTATGCATGTTATTACCCTTTGGAAACACAGCCAACACTGTAAATCACTGCATTGATGATAAGCAACTAAAAGTAAACCCAATTGTCAGGGATTTGAGAATACCTGTTGAGAGTGAACTGACCTTTGACCACCATGTGTCTACTGTAGTGAGAAAATTGTTCTACTTTGCACAACCTATAATTAAGAGCATGACAGCCAGCTTTCAAGGAGGCCATTATTCCTCTGTACTTGGCTCTCTTCAGACCAGTCTTTGAATACAGTGCACCCTTCATCATATACCTGATCAGGCACTTAACACAGCTTGAGAATACTGTATGTGGAGGAAACAAGTCCTATGCGGACCATCTCAAAGCCCTATACTGTACTTGTTCTCCTACAGACTACTGTGCTATGATCTATGCCTAGCCTACAAGGCACCCTTTGACCCTACACTGATGGATTTATTGCACATACACAAAACAAATAGCATCAGAAATACTTATTCTAAGGACCTAAACCTTGTTTGCAGCATAAACTGGACATTTTGGAGGGCAAGTATGTGTCTTAAAGATTACCCCTTCTCCAGAGCAGTCTTCCCATCCATGTGAAGCAAAGCTCATCCCCAACCCTATTAAGATGTAACTTGGACCTGTCGATGGCAAATCCCAAATTTACCCCTAACTTAGTACCTATGACCCTAATAGATAGGGCAGCGTGTGAACAAATGCTTGATGTGTATAAGCCTATATCATAATCATAAACTTCCTTTGGGTATTAACACATGCCAGCAATATTTGGAATAAGCTTGGTTAGGCTTAAAATGACTCTTGGGCTGATAGCGTAGTAAATGCCTATGAACCTACCTTAACTCCACAGTGACAGAGTGTAGGGAAATGAGAAACTCCTTATTAGTGTTCACAGCATCCTTACAACTGTGATCCCACTGTGGTTAGATATCTAACCTTTGATCAATAATAACATGTAACATTGGCTACTTGTATTCAGTCAGTAGGAACCTTACCAACAGGTCCTTTATCACATACAGGGAAAGCTTTTTTCCTGCATTATTAGAAAAGTCCATTAAAATGCTTGCCCTTAGGAAGCTGTCAAATGACCCAAGTAGTTTGAAAAAAAATGATTACCTTACCTCTAACCTTTAGCATATTGGTAAGTTTGTCGAAAAGATAGCATCATACAGATTCAGTCTTTTTGAGTGATACATGAGCTGTTTGATATTGATTCTTATCAGCCTGATTTCAGGGGCCATCAAAGCACTGAGACTCTCTTCATGAAGATAGTGAATGACCTCTTACTGGTGACAGATCAGTGGTGTTATTCTATCTTGGTTCTGTATGATCTCTAAACAATATCTGATACTACCTACTACAGGAGTCTGAGTGAGAGTCTAGGTATCCATTGTAACCTTTCTGACATAGACCTTGAATAGCTGACCTTATCTCTTGTGGTACATGCAGAGAACTAGTTTAGTGGTCCTTTTTAACCTTGAGTCACTCATTGCAATCCCTAGTTATACAGGGCTCAATATTTGGCCTGTTGTTTTGCATACATGCTTCCATTTAGTCAAGATTTCCAGTGGAGGGCTCTATGGCATTTTTTTGTGATGGTGATGATCTGTCTTTACCTAAGGAGTATATGTTGGATCTTAATTTTCTGAAGAGCACTGTAGATGTCATTCTTAACTGGAATAGTCCTTTGAAGCTTAATCCATCCGAGACAACGATTGTTACTGCTTTAGCTTGAGGCTCTCTACTGTCCTTTATGTTTTCCCCCAGCTGTTATTTAAGGACCAGGTGTTAGCTGTTAATCAGTTGTTATTTAAGGAGGTGGTGAAAGTTGTTGACCAACTGCTATTTAAGGACCTGGTGTCAGCTGTTGATCAGTTGTTATTTAAGGAGCTGGTGACAACTGTTGACCAGCTGTTATTTAAGGACCAGGTGACAGCTGTTGACCGACTGTTATTTAAGGATCAGGTTGCCAGCTGTTGTTAAACCTGCTGTTTTTGTCTGGGGAACATTGCTCATATCTGGAACATATTCTGTCAGAAGACCCTGTGATAGTAATACATGCTTTAGTCTATTTGCAACTGGATTACTCTGAGCTTTGCTAGGACTTTTTGCTTTCTGATGCCAAAGTCAGCTGCCACGAACAAATGCAAAATGAGGAATCCATGACTCCAGTGGGGCACACTGTCAAGTTTAAATAACTCTTGTACTGAAAACCTGAACTGGCTTCTCCTGGCCTCAAGGCCAATTTACCAAAAGCAGTTAATTTTATCAGGGATGCAGTTAGATCATTCAATAAAATTTCCTTATGAGGCCCCTTTCCTTAGGAACTCTCTGTTTTGCAACCTTGAGGGTGTCCCATCATATCTTCAGTAGCTTTCAGAGGTCCCTAAAAAGTTAACTATTTTATAACACTTACTGCTTTGATGAGCCAGATTTGTTAATACTGTTTCTCAGAACATTTTTAACTTCAAAAATATTTTGCATATTTGTGTTATTGGGGCTTGATTTATTATTTTCTTTCTTACTTTTACTATGTAGAGCGCTTAGTATGTAATCACATTACTAAATCTTCATTCATGCATTTAGTACATTTTAGACAAGAGAGAAAATCTTGTAATGCGATTGCTCACAGGTTGTTACTAGGCATGCAATCCAGGGGAACCATTGAGAAACCTAGTCCAAATTCCTAGCTGTCTAGTTATGTGACTTGCTGGAGGTCATACATTAGGCAGATAAAGCCTAAGGTAATCAAACGTTGTAGTACAGGAACTGCAGCTCACAGGCTTATCCCTCTGTGCCAAGTGTAACTCTAGGAATAGGACACACACACACACACACACACACACACACACACCAATATAATATGTATATGAATATTTTCATTTAGTGGGCACAAGCTCAAACCTCAAAACATCGAGATGGAATTATCAAAACATGGAACATTAAAGAAAATATTGTTTTGCAGGAGGATAAACAATCCTGCACCCCCATACCACTTGCAAATGTTTATATATACACACATATATATATATATATATATATATATATATATAAACTCTGAGATCACACCACAGTGGATAAAGGGTGAATCCCTCAATCCCCGCTGCTCTGAGCTCTTAAATAACAGACATTCCATGCACTTTTTCCCTTCAGTGTTCTGCATTTTGATAATTTTGTCTCAATGTGTTGAGGTTCAATACTGTGGCCATTTGGCAAATTGAAATAGACTGATGTATATGGATAGCTAGATAGTTAGCTAGATAGATAGCTAGATAGATGGATAGATAGAAGATAAATATATATTACATGACTATTATTTATTTATCTATTTATTGCATTTGTTGATTGGGAAGGTCCACTGGGCCAAAGAGTGCCCATTTTCAGTGAAGGCCCACAGAGATACGTATACATACAATTTGATAAAACACAGTAACAATACAATGCTTACAATGTGATAAAAGACAAGATAACAAATATATCAGATCAAACTGCTAAAGCACAACAGCATACAATACATTCAATGTGATAAAAAACACAGGAAACAAATATGTCGGATTAAACTGTTAAACCTCAGGTAACAATGCAATATATACAGTTTGATAAGAAACCATACGACAGTTGTTGCAGATTAGACTGACAGTCCCGTATAGTAGTTGGCACTGAGATGGGCACTGTAACGGTATCAACACAACACTACAATTGTAAAAGGCATAGAAAAGATTTATTATGGAGCATAATACTTGACTGTGGAGTTCAGAAACAGGGCAATACTAATCAACATAACTCTCAAAGTTTTTTCTCAAGAATCAGTGATTTACCAAAAAATCAAAAACTGTATGAGTGAGAGAGTGCAAAGCTATGAGGCAAAAATGAGGCATATTCTACAAAATCAAGGACAGCCGAGAGCAATACTGGTTAACTAATGAGTACAAGGGTTATCTGCTGTGCTCTCTTTTTCAACAGAAGAAAAAATATGGGTTTTGGTAACTTTCTCTTATGTATGAGATGATTATATGAAAGGTATTTTACTGACAGCTACAATTTTCATTCCCCCTTCAAGTCTGTTAAGATCCTTAAATCAGTGATTTTGGTTATAGATATTAGGAGTGTTACTGCTGTAGTTTGATGGAATTAAACTCCCCTGAACTGTATTTTGTTTAAACGTTGGTTTCACAGACATGCAGTATTTAAATAGAGGTCGTGGGAAACAGTCTTTCAAGCAGTACATTCTTCACAAATGATCACATTGCGCAATGCAATATTTTGAAACTTAGAAAAAGCTTGTCTGAATCATGTCTCTTGACATGGTACCTTTTTTGAAAAACAGTGCGTTTTTCACACATTACAATATTTCTCTTGAGTTTAATAAATGAACTGTGTTCAGAGAGATGGGTGAACAATTTATTTCAGGGATTTGTTTTCATTTATGAGTGCTCCAGCTAAATTTAAAACTTATTTTGGATTGTACTATAGTATAATGCTCAGAAATGCTTTTATTAAAAACAAAATATGTAATATTACTGTATTATGAAAGCATTTTAAGTCTTCTGTTCCACAAGCTTTCGATTTAATGAACACGTTTACATATCTTTTACAAAACTTCACTATTTCCGCCAAATGTTTTGGTAAGACATGGCACACGGGATATATTTCCCAGAAAAGTGAAAAGGTGAGTGCTTTTTTTTGTTTTCAGATTGACTCTGATTTTGCTGTATTCGTTATATCATCGTTGTTTGCAGCTTTAAGAGTCTGCTAAAATCCACTCACAAAGTACAGACCACATTCAAATTAACAGTTCCCCTGTTCTGTCCTTTATGCGACAGCATGAAATTATTTTCTTTAGACAACATTGTCTACATTGAACTTATGATATCTATGTTCAGATTCTGCACTATATATTATAAACTTTTACAAATGGAATCTGAGCATGGATACTCAACCTAAAGTGCAGTGAAGGGCCCAGATGTTTATAAAGAGGGATAGCTCATAAAGCATAGTAACAGAGACACTTCATTCTTATACACTCTGCATTTACTTGCCCTAAATCTATTTTATAAAGCATTTCA
Source organism: Protopterus annectens (assembly GCF_019279795.1). NCBI lineage: Eukaryota > Metazoa > Chordata > Ceratodontiformes > Protopteridae > Protopterus > Protopterus annectens. Next base: position 290,004,595 of record NC_056730.1, on the reverse strand, counting down.
GAATAGGATTTAGTTTGGCCTTAAGGTTTACATTTATTAGACACTTTATGTGCCTATACTTGGTTTTCAAAACAGATGGACAAAGGTCAAAGAAATTTTATGGAGAAACTGGCAATTATTCTTTGTATAAAGAGGAATAACTTGAGATGTATTTTTAGCTGAGAGTGAGACTGATGTACAAAAATGAACATTTATAGGATGTTGCCAATGGCTTTTCATATATTCTAGTGCAATGCAATTCTGGCCATAGGATGGCAGTATGACCTAATACTCAGAAACAGAAATTAAACAAATACAGTTATGTGCAAGGCATTTGACCATTCTGAGCTATGGGCCTCTTAGCTTTAATGCAAGCCAGTACAATTGCTTGGCTCCTGTAAGACAATGCATCCCAGATGGCTTGTGCCTAGCAAATAAATTGTAAAATAAATCTGACACAATGACTGAAGCAGGCAAAAAGCAGCTGCCAGTTTCAATGCATCAGTTGTCTGTCAGCATGATAGAGAACGCAGTCTTCACCTCTGATACCTTCAGCAGTGGCTTTTCTGTATTACTGCCCAATATACAACTCATGAGAGAAACAGTGATGCTTGAAACAGTGTGTTGTAAGAGTGTTTCATACCCAGATTACTCTGGTCAAAGAGAGCAGTCGATGCACTCAAACTAAGTGGGCAGGACACAGCAACAGCAACCACTTGAATTGCAAGTGCTGGCAGCAAAAAAGCATGCTCTTCAAATAGGGAGAGCAGGTAAATAAACAGAAACAATAACGAACCATCATTTTGTCTTTCTTCTGCATTATGGGTGCTGATAGGGTATTATTCATAGAGTCCTACTAAGCTAACTGCTCTTGTGAGCTATTTTAAGCTTAGCCAATTTTCCCTTGTGAGACTCAAATCCTGAACCTTGTGTTTGTAAGGCAAGCACCTTAACCATTAGGCCACCCTCCTATCCTCATTATTATTATTACTACTCAGAGCAGATACATATGGGGCAATAGATATTCTAGACGTGTGCTTGTTATCTGTGCACTTTCTCTTTGCTTAGCTGGATTAAACTTTTTGTTATTGATTCATTTTCATGTCATTTACTTATGTTTAATATTTAATATTGTTAGACCGGTTAATAGAAGTAGCCTGAGTTGTTGTATTTTATTAAAAAAATGAATACTTCATGATTACGTCCCACATTGTATTTGTTAGCTGTCTAACAATTATTTTGTTAATGAGTATGATGTGCTTACTTTATATACATTGCTTTACATAATTTTTAAACTATGCTTGCCACAGAATGCCATTGTTTGTATTATTTTTGGCAACACAGTTTAAGAAATGCACATACCAAAATTTATATAATATTTTTTAAGCTATGTATTCTTTCACTAACAGATTAATTTAAAACTGTCTCTGCCTGTACATTCTTGGAAATGGCTATTTTTGGGCACAATGCTTATCTTTTTTCAGTCGTAATGGGCAGTTACCAGTAACCATTTCTACAACGATGGGACATTTATCTTAAACATGATTTTTCATAGGTGATTACTAGGCTAATGGCAGAAGAGCTTTTACAAGCCAACCGATAATGTCCAGGATATGACAATATTATATCTTAATTCACCAGATATGGGATGGTGCAGTATCAGGGTAGTGGGTCTTTGGGTGTTGGAACCCTGAGTCATTTTACAGACTGCCTTGTGTCCATAAGGGACATGGACAGTACCACAAGAGTGAAGTTACGGTTCCCCAATCCCCATCCATTTATCCAAATTCTTTTTGAAGAGAGTGATGGGCTTTGTTTTACAAAGATAGGAAGTATATTTCATAGATGAGGTAGCCTTTGGGATACAAATCTGTCTCTTCAGTAAATTCTGTTAGAATCACAAATAAGGTTCTTGTCCATGGAAAACATAATACTTGTATAATTTTTCTTGAGAATATGTGACATTTTAATCAGGGCTGGATCAGAGAATGCCTTGTAGGTTAGGCATAAGTCCCCTCTCAATAAACGATATGAGAAGGAGTAAAGGGCTAGGGCCTTTAGTCAATCTGCATAGGACATGCATCTTACACTTTGTATTATTTAGTGAGAAACCTCTGGGGCCACTCCAGTTCGTGTAATTGCCTGGTTAGGAACATGCAGAAGGGAGCATTATACTCAGTTTTGACCTGATGAGGTTTGTACAAGGGCATTATGATTTCCTCTGATCTTGATGTCATGCCTTTACTTATAAGCTGAGCCACACAGAAGAATTTCCTCATCACTGTAGCTACCTAGTGGACAAAGTTTAGTTTACTATGTATCTGTGTTCCTAGGTCCATCGCCACTGGGTCTCCTTTTAGGTGTGTGCTATCAATATTATAATTTGTAGGGATATCTCATTTACCAAAGGGTATGAATATGCATTTTTTAGCATTTAGCCTCAGATAATGGCACCAATCATTTGTCATTTTTAGGCCTGTTTTTAGGATGTCAGCATCATTTGGAGATACAATGATTGCTCCCACCTTGCAGTCATCAGCTAACTGGGTGAGCCAGAGGTCCCCAGCATTGGCCTTCACTTCATAAAAGTATATACCTAACAGGAGGGGTGCCAACACTGAGCTCTGTGGGACAACTCTAGTAACAGGTTTCTTATTGGAAGTGGATTCACCTATCTGGACAACGTGTCTTATCAGTTAGCCAGTTGGCTATCCATCTGACGATATGCCTAATTCAGTAAGTTTATCTATGATCCCTGAGTGGGGGATTGTGTCAAAAGCTTTGGCCAGGTCTAGATAAGTCGTGTGTACAGTTTTACACTGGTCCATGGCTCTAGAGATTTTCTCACAGAAGTCCACCAGATTGAGCAAGCAAGCACTCCCTTTGACAAATCAAATTAGGTCTGGTCCAGTTTTTTGAGAGTTCCTATGTCATTATTGATCAGGTCCATGATAATTCTCTACATGGCCTTCCAGATAAGATTGGTCAAGCTTATGGGTCTGAAGCTCCCTTGGTCAAATAATGGGCCCCCTTTGTGGAGAAGAATGACTGTTGCAGTCCTCCATCCCTCTGGGACAAAGCCCATCTGGAGGCTATGTTTAAAGAGACTTTCTAGTGGCCCTGATAGATTCTGTTTTAAGCTACTTAAGAAACATACTGGAATGTTGTCAGAACCCATGGAGGTGGTTGTGGGTATCTCTTTGGGTGTGGTGGGAGGTGATGGGGGGAGGGAAGTTTGAACTGAACTTGTTGACCAGCAGGTTTGCTATAGTTTCAGGTTGGGTGTAAGTGTTGCTGTTTATGATAAACTTGACACATTGCTGAGCATTTCCCCTGAGGTTACAAACATAATTAAAAAAGCTTTATGGTTATCTTTCACTTGGGAGGCTATCTTTGCCTTATAATTTGCTTTGGCAGATTTGACCAGCTCTCTGATTTGTTTGTTTAGACTGGTGAGTGTCTTTTTGCACTGATTTGTCTGTTCTTTTTTTGGCTTTGGAAAGGAGTTTTTTTTTTCCTTTTGCTGAATAGCCTATTCATGTTAGGGGTCCAGCATGTTGGTTTATTTTTCCTAATAATCATAGGTTTGACTTGGACCGGTACTGCCTTCTCTATACAGCTATGAATGTGGTTGTACAGTTCAGAGTGGGCCTAAGTATCATTTGGATTTAGAGGGTCTTGGAAGTTTAATAAGCTGTCACTTAGTTTGAGGTAATTGGTCTTAGCAAAGTTCTTACTAGGTTTGGAGTTTGATGGGGGTTCTAGGTTAGTGCTAATGCTAAATGAGATCATTTTATGATCAGATATTATCAGTGAGGAGTTAATGATTGGAAGGGAGCAGCATACCCCATGTTTGTGAGCACTAGGTCTAGGATATTTGTACCTCTCGTTGGGGAGCTAACTAGTTGCTCCAGAGTGTTTGTATTGATGAAGTCCAAAGACCTCTGAGCAAGTGAATTATGGGGCGTATAAGTCTCCCAGTTTATGGAGGGTAGTTAACGTCATCCATAGGTATGGTGTTAGCCTGAATGTTAAGAGATTCCAGTAAGTTTAGATAGGAGGTGTGGTATTCCTGAGTCATGATAGAAGATCTGTAGTGGTAAGGATATGATAGGGAGTCACACATGTGGTTAGAGCAGCTAAGTGAGTCATGATGTTAAACCAGTCCAGCAGTGTGCTGGTCCTTTATGAACACTGAGACACCTGCTCTTCTCTTTATTTTATCCTGAGCTGAGGGGGATCAAAATGTATAAAAGGCATTGCGGCCTTTGATAGCCGGGGTGCTTTCTATGACTCTGAAACATGCTTCCTTGACTGCACATATGTCTGCATTCTCCATGGTGAAGAGGGCTTCCAGGGAGTGCATTTTTTTTATTTTTGGGTCTCTTAACTACACAAACAGATAGGTTCATAGGTGTTTACTAGGCTAACAAGCACAAGGGCCTTTTTAAGCCTAGCCATGCATTCCAAATCTCTGACAAGTTCTGATACCACACACAACTCAACTTGCATGTGACAAACTGCCACTCCAACTCTGTTTCTAAAATCCTCAGCATATGCTTTATGGACCCCTGGGAATTAAAGCAAATACTACGGAATTCACTAAATTTTGAACAAAAGACCAAAAAAAAAAAAACTATAAAAAATGCATAAAAATGCAATCTGCTGTTAATAAACTGCAACAGGCTGCAGTAATACAAGCCATAAATGAGGCTGTGACTGTGCATCCTAGATGACAGTCTAATAGAGTTACAGCAAGTTTGTAACTAAACCAGTCGTCAGACCAGCAAATCATTGACAGATACTGCCTAGGCAGACAGCTTGTGCAGACTGCAACATGTGTGCCCCACACATGTCTGTGCAGACCCTGTGATAAAACCCCATCCCCCTTGAAACCAAAGTGTGTCAGCTGGATGTACGTGCGTCAGGGAGATTTCAGAGACACATGAGGGATACTGTGGGATTGTCACAGACTGCTACCAACCACATCCTGGCAAAATTCCTGGAAGCAATGTGCATAGGGTGGATGACTACTTATACTTTCCATCCACCCCCATGGAGCAGAGAACTGTAATGCACCAGTTCTATAACACATGTACTTGGTGCAATACACTGCATACACATACCTATCAAGACACAAGTACATCCTGAAGCAGACCGATACATAAACAGAAAGGTCTGTCATCAGTCACCTTCCAGGTTGTGTGTGCAGCAGATGGCAGCATAACAAATAGCATGGCAACATACCCTGGAAGTGTCCATGATGCTGCCATATGGAGGGAAAGTAATCTGAAGGCTGTATTCTAGCGAGGTGAAATACCTAGGGACTACTATCATTAGTTTAGTACAGGAGCACAGCTAGGATGAAAGCCAAGGATACCCCTCACAACAATATCCATTTTTACTAAATGTGTTTTCATTCTCCACAACAAGTGACTGTGGTCATCCACTTTTAGTGTGGCTAAAGACCCCATACAGAGAACCATCCAACCCTGTGCAGGAGACCTACAATAGAGCACATACAACAACCAGAAACACCATAGAGCATGTGTTTGGTGTACTGAAAGCTAGATTCAGATGTCTGGACACATCCATGGGTGCACTGCAATACACACCTGAAAAGCCATCAGCGATGATAACAGTATGTGCCATGCTAGACAATGTGCTAACTAGAGCACATGGCAGTCTTCTAGCTGCAGGTGTGGGTGAACTACCAAAGAACCCCAGATGCCTGAAGATGACATCCCATATGTATCAGAAGAGGAGCAGGAAGACATAGGGGACAGGAGACATAGGTTTAGGCAACACAGGGTGTGATCACAAATGCAGGGCCAGGCAACAGCCAGTATCTGATCCGCAACTTTGAGTCATGACAAGCAACACCTACATGAGTACACAGAATAAACACTGATGTTCAGGTATTGTCCCACCACAGCAGCACAGATTGCAACTAATGGCAATTACCCAGTAGATGTGTATACTGAGTATCAACATAACACTATCATCATAATATAATGCAATATGAACATATGCAAATGTGCCACAAGGATCATCAACTCAAGACACCATTGACACAGGTATGCACGCACACTCAGATTGTTCTATTGCTGTATGGAAAACATTAAGGGACACACATCAGTGCTGCACATTCTTATCTCTACAATATAAAACATGAAAAAAGAGAAACTACACAGGACATAATGCAGAACTTTTAATAGGCACAGAAAACTATATCACAGTAAAGTGATAATTCAATAATATGAGCCAACTGTGTTTATGACACTGTTGGATACACTCTAATGCAGTCTAGGGTGACTTTGCTGATATTTCACACCATGGTCCACTCTGCCCCAGCCATGTACAAAAACACGTTGCCCTGGTTGATCCACAGAGAATAATGATGGGGTGACAGCACCATGTTGAGGTGAAGGAGCATGATTGTGAGTTGAAGACCTTGTTGTGACTGGCAGAATCACAGCAGATGTGCCAGCAGTGGAACTCTTTACATGTTGGACCATAAATACTGATGCTCGATGGACAGTGGAGGTTCTGTGGTCAGTAGGCCTGCCTCTCCCGTGTTGCAATCTGTTAAGCACATTCAGGAAATGCAGAGCCCTGCTGGTGGTATGAGACTGCTGCAGTACTGTAGAGGCCATGACTTCTACAGACCATGCCACAGCTAGCAGATTTTCATTTTGAGTGGCTAATGCAGCCATTTTTTCATGGTGCCTGCACTCTTGTCCTTCATGCATCAAGTGTAGCTGGTGTGCCACAAGATCTGTGGCTTGTGCAACTGCATGGATGTCTGCCCATCACCTTTGCTGCAACCATTCATTTGCTTGCAGCAGGGAGCAGACACCCTCTGACACCTGGCCATGCAAAACATCTGCTCCCCTATGTCTACTGTGATGCCCTGTTTCAGGTTGCTATGGGGAACTGCCATCAGCAGCAGTTTCAGCTGGGGTCTGTCATTTAATGGCCTTGCCATGTTCAACATCCAATTTCCTATCATCCTCTGAATGGCTAGATAAGTTCCCCTACACATCTGAGGTACAGCCGTGGCAACATAACTGTCAACATCTTGTATGGAATGTCCCAACACATCAAGGTCCCATGTGCCAGAGGCCATATTAGCATGCCAAGACCATCTAAAACTACATCATGATCACTGGCTGGGCTGATGGACAATACAGATAGTTGATGTGCTACAAGATACAAAGACACAGATCTGGACAATGCATTTACATCACACGATGGGTAGCATCAAAGACATATAATATATATCTCACTAAAATGCTACAAATAATAATGAATTTGCATGAGGTCTACTGTATGTATATTTCACAGAATCCACATACATGAAGTATATAATTAGGTTACAAGGCCAACATACACGATATATGTAAGGAATACAAACAAAACACACACCCTACGACCCGTCATGGGAAGATGAACTTCAGCTATTGTAAGGAAAAACAGCATTGGTGATCATATCATTGCCACCATTAACTGTGTGAACACAGTTAAAACATACAGATGGTTTGACATGCACATACCATTGATATGTGTACTTGACGAGACTGATGCAGACTGGTCTAGGAATGGTAAGAAGGACACAGTATTAATGGAGGTTAACAACAGGATTAACAGCAATGAGAGGTATGAAGCATAGTTAGTATCATACCACTAACAGACTTCTGCTATGGGGAGGTTGTGGGTTGTACTGCGGATCCTGCAGTGGGAAAGTAAAGAGAAAGGCAACACAGTCATGTATGCAGAAAAAGCAATACTGACAACAACACATATACAGTACAGTAACAAGGGCTTCAGATACTTATGAGATAGATATTGCACCTGTACACCAGATGTGTATGTGTTGAAAAATATTGACAAAATGTCATGTATCACATGTGTGCTACACATTGATGCAAGCTATGACAGTTGTGTGGTCACATACCTGGTCTATCTGAACTTAAACCTGCATGGCTTGGTTCCCCACTGGATGTACCTGTAGTGTACAATGTCAGAGAAATAACAATATGACAATAATCAACAGTGCCATGAAATGAGACTGAGGAAATAACAAGGTAGTGGTCACAGTAGCAGTATGGAGACACTCACCTGCTTTTCCCTGGTTTAGTCCCAGAGTAGATAAACCTGTGGATATTAATGCAAACAACATTACACATGTTGTTGGGACTGCTCTGTCTGTACTTCATTTGTATGAATACGTCATTAGACCTAAGTTAATCATCCTCACCCTGTGTGGATACACGTGAATGGCTCAGCTTTGCTGCTGTAAATCAAAAATAATAATACACGAATATACATGCTACAGCAGTGATTGTCACTATAACCAGCCATGTTATGAAAAGAAAGGCATACATGTTTGGCCTGGAACTCCAGCTTTAATCCCTCCCCTGGGTATGGGTCGCTCCACTTTGCTGAATGCAGTGAGGCCAGAAATATTGTTCATAAGTTCATAGGTGTTTACTAGACTCATGACCACAAGGGGCTTTTTAAGCCTAGCCATGCATCCCAAATATCTGACAAGTTCTGATACCCTTGATAAGTATAAGCAGGGGTTTGGGAGATAAAACATTTCCAAACAGGGGCCTGAGAAATGAACCATTTACAGGTTGCCTGTGTCCATTAGAGACAGGTGCCAAACCAGGGATGAATTTCCTGCTCCCCATCCAATTGTCCAAGTTGCACTTAAATTGGGTTAGGCAGGAACTCTGTTTCACATGGATGGGGACCCTGTTCCAGAGATAGGGTAGACTCTGGGATAAATACCTGTCTCTCCAGCAGGTACTTTTTATATCACAGGCAAGGTTTAAGTCTTTAGAATGGCTAATTCTGGTGCTGTTTGTTTTGTGAACATGTAGGAGGTCTATCAGAGCTGTGTCTGACAGTGTCCTGTATGCCAGACATAGATCTTCCCTCAAAAGCCTGTAGGAGACAGAATACAGGGATAGAGTCTTGAGGCAATCTGCATATAAAATTGTACTTACGCCCTGTATTCTTTTAGTGAGGAACCTCTGTGGACATTCCAACTGTTGGATATGCCTGGTTAGGTACATACTAAAGGGGGCATTGAACTCAATGATAGATCTGATGAATGCAGATTACAGGGGAATAATGGCTTCCTTGGACTTAGATGCCATACCTTTATTTATAAGTTGTGCAACATAGAATGATTTCCTCACTACTGTAGACACATGATGGTGAAAGGCTAGATTACTGTCTATGTGTGTTCCTAAGTCCTAAGTACTGGGTCAATTCTAAATTGTGTGTTGTCAATATGATAGTTACCAGGGGTGGATGACTTTCTAAAGGATGCTATTATGCATTTTTTGGCATTTAATGTTAGTCCATGGCTCTGACACAAGTTGTGTGTCTGTGTCCTTCTTGGAGAACATTTGTGTCAGTGTGGGATTCAATGACAGCTCCTAATTTGCAATCATCTACAAATTTGGTCAGCCAGTGACTATTGACACTGGCCTTGAATTCAGAAAAGTAAATGCCAAAAAGGAGCAGTCCAAGGACTGATCCCTGAGGGACTCCACTTGTGGCTGGCCTCTTTGTAGAGGTGGACTCCTGAATTCTAACTTCTTGTATCCTGTCTGTGAGCAAGTTGGCTATCCACTGGGTGACATATGGGTTTGCACCTAACCTCATGAGTTTGTTAACAATACCCGAATGGGGTATTGTGTTAAATGCCTTGGCCAGATCAAGGTAGGCAGTGTGAACCATTTTGCCATCATCCATTGCTTTGGTGACCTTCTCAATAATGTTATGTCATGGAGGGTCAACAGTGGTCCACCACCGGTGGCATCCCTTAATGTCTCAATTTCTAAATCTGTTGGCTACATGAAGGATCGTGTCTGAGCAGCAGCATCTACAGGCATCACAGGATTGGTTGTAACCACTAACTGCATTTATCATGTTGGTGAGGTCAGTCCAGATTTCATGTGTCCAAGCTGTATAACCAACCAAGGAATCTCTGTCCATGTTGACAGAGAGCATCAAGATGGTTGGCCATCTGAAAGACAATGATATGCACTTAATAATATTCCTGTGTGAGGCCAAATATGCAGCCGAGTCTGTGGATAGTATATGTCAACATAAACAGTATGCATTCCTGTGTAATGCAAATGTCTGTATAACACTGTCTGTAACAAATACTAATGTGACATCCAAAAGTAACAACACCACCTGCTTACATAACAGTTGTAAAATGAACATAACTTGTAATATCTTTATTTCTTTCTTTATGTATTTATTGACATTTGATTACTGGGAAAGTCCAACTGGGTAGAAGCCGATTTTGGCGGAGGCCTGGGAAGAAAAGCTCCAAATTGTTACAAAACATTTTTAAGAACAATAACTTTACAATCTTCAAACAAAAACATCTGCAGTTTAAATAATTATAGCACATTAGACATAATATAAAACATTGGTTAAGAATCAATACAAGATATATGACAATCATTTAATATTTAGAGAAATCTTAGACAGTTTGCATAGGAATTAAAGGTAAGTTAGTCTAATACAAATAGCAACTGCAACAGAAAATTTGGGAAAACAGGCATATGGTTTATAAAGAGAGAAAGTCAGGAAAGAGAATTAGATAGTAGTAAGGAAGTAAGTGAAGAAGGGAGAGTAAGGAGGTATAAGGAATGAAAAGGTACTTGTTCACATTTAGGGATATATGTTATCCTCATTTTGAGCAAGAACAGAGCCAGATTTTAGCTAGGAAGTCTTTCAGAGTGGTTTTGAAAGATGGGAGGGAGGATATAGATCTAACAGCTACAGGTAAGGGGTTTCAGGCCTTAGCAACCTTGTACGAGTACAGACAATGCCCAGCAGATTTGGTAGGTTTGTAGACAGACAGGAGTTTTTAGTTGCTGTATCACAATGACTGACTGGGAAAATAGTTGTGTAGAATGTTTTTTATTGCTGGACAAGGAGATGGATGCTGGATAATTTTGTAGGTAGTAAGAAGTTGTGTATATGTCAGTTCATGAAGAAGTTGTGTATCTCAGTTGATATGGCAGTTCTAACCAATTCAGGCTTTTCAGTGCTAAGCAGTGGTATGTTCTGAAAAGGGTATGTGCTGCAAATTTAGCAACTTTTTTATAGCATTGTTCAAGTTATAGTTTTTGTAAAGCCTGGAAGTTAGTAAGGATGGGAGCACCATAAAAAAGATTGGGGAGGAGATAAGTAGTGGCAAATGTAGCTTTAGTTGCATCAGTGAAAAGGTTTTTGGATCTGTAAAGCATCCCTAGTTTTTGATGAGTTTTTCTTATGCAGTTTTATATATGCAGGTCGAATGTAAGTTTATCATCCACTATCACCCCTAATAGTTTGCTATGAGAAGTGACATCAGTGGTTGCGTTATCAAGAGAGAGGACTTTAATTTTTTTCATGAGAGGGATTTGGGGAAAACAGTAGCAGTTTGGTCTTTTATGTGTTGAGTATGAGTTGTGAGTTATGAAGCCACGTTTCAGTGGCTGTTAAAATTTCCTGAGTAGTTTTTTGGAGGTGTACCATGTTGTCAGATGTGCAAATTAAATAGTGGAATTATCTGCGTAATTGTATTAAGGTGGCTTGTTATGTGAAAGTATAGATGGCGCAGGTGAAAATGTTAAAGAAGACAGGACCAAGAATAGAGCGTTATGGTACACCGGTGGTGAATGCGAGGTAAGAAGAGAGTGTGGAGTGCCATTTTACTGACTGATACCTATTGGACAGTTACCGTTTGAGCCACAGAAGTGTGGGCCTAGAGAGACCTAGTGAGCAGATCTGAAGTAGAAGTTTGCTGTGACAAACTGTGTCAAAGACTTTAGACAAGCCTAGAAATAAGGATGAGACTAGTTTGCCATTATCTCTAGCATTATTGACAGTATTTACATAGGTTAAGAGGGAAGGGCTAGTATGATGGGAAGGATGGAAGCCATGTTGTATAGGGAATAGGAGTTCTTGCTGCAGGAGTCTAGCAATAGTCTAGCAATTGTTTTTTTAATACATTTTCAAGTATTTTGGAGAGGTGAGATAAGATTGCTATAAATCTAAAGTTATTAATGCCTGTTGAATTTCCTTCATTGTGCAGAGGGATAATGTGTGATTTTTTCCAGAGACAGGGAATGTGGGATTCCTGGGCTGACCTATTTATAAGGATTGAGACAGGATGGGCAATGATTGGCTGCTATTTTTAAGTACTCACTTGGAAGGTCATCAGCAGAAGAAGGGTATGATTTAAGTTTGTTTAAGAGTAGTTTTATATAGGATGTGAGCACAGGTTTGAAGGTAAAAGTGGATGTGGTGATATATGACTGTTTGGCAAGTTTGGGATTAGATGTTGAACTATATTGCAGTTTTGAGTGGTGGGTTATCATAAGAGATGTTTGGGTTGAATTTTTGGCCAGAATGTAAGATTTCTTTAATGGATGTCAAAATTATTTTATGGGTTGTGTTTGGTATTATTCTGAAAGTTATAGTATAGTTTTTTGTCTTCATTTATTTGCTTTTAGTACTATTGTGAATCATTCTGAAGTTTTCGAGATATTGAGGTGTTTTATATGTTTGCCATTTTTTTCCATGCTTTTTCTCTATCCTGTATTAGCCTTCTACTCTTTTTGGACAGCCAAATTGCATTATTTTTTTTAGTCTCTTCTTTCTAGGAGGTGAATGCTATTTAGGATATTTAGAAAAGTTGTATTGAATTAAATTACAGCATCATCTAAGTGGAGGATTTTTATGAAGTTCTAATTAATAGCTGATAGTGTAATAATGAACATTTCTGGGTTAAACTTGGAAAGTCATGTGTTGTTTTATAATTATGCTGTTTAACTGGATGTTTGAGATGGCAATACTATGCAGAAAATGCCCAATAGCAACCAGAATACCTCTGCAAACACAGTGAAGGCAAACAAAAATCCAGAAAAAATGCTGAGGTTAGGCTCCAGTGTCTGGACACTGGAGCCTAACCTCAGCATTTTTTCTGGATGTTTGAGATGTCTAGTCATATCAATTTGGAGATGATCACTGACAGAGCCTGACATTGTACCTGTGATGGAGTATTTTGGGTCTGATACTAAGATATAGACTAATATAGTATTTGATGTCTTGCTATAATGTCTGGGGCTATTAATTAGTTGTTTGAAACCATATAAGTTTATGATAGGAAGGAGTTAGAGTTTATGTCCGAACAACTGATATTCACATCATCATAGTTTTTCTTGTGGAAATGTTGTGGACATCCAATGCAAGATATCTTCCAGTATAGCTGCATTGTCACCAGGAGGGGTGTAAAGGACAGTAATGCACATTTTTTATAATTGTTTATCTTGAGGAAAGCAATAAGAAGCTCTGCTGAACTGAATTTTGGTACAGATTTGCTGCAAGGGGCAATGTGGTAGGTACTGGGGAATATTAAAGCAATACCACCACCTTTCCTCTTTATATGGCCATCACAGATGGTATTATCGCAAGGAGGTATAACTTCAGAGTCATTTATGCTAGATTAGAATTTCAGTGGGATTAGAACCCCTCACACTACATATATGTTGAATGGAGGTGCAAAGGCAATAGCATCATGCCACAATGAGTCTGTATGCATTTCACATGAAAATACTACAGAAAGTAACAATTGAACAAATTGTGGAAAGTGCTGGACAACCTCAGGGTCAATAGGCAGACAACAGACAGTATGGATCTTTTGTATATTGAGCCAGTAGTGAGAGCAGCTTTGTTTAGAAGCATCATTTGAAGAAGGATCTGTAACAGCACATATTTTTAACAGTTTTATAAAGAAACACAACTTAACATATAACATCCTAAAACAACCCGATAAAATTCCTGCATTAAGGCATCTACTGACCCACCACACTCCAAATCGTCCACTCCGCTCAGCCAACAAGTCACTCCTCACTATTACCTCAGCAAATAATACAGCAGGAAAATCTCTCTTTTCACACACTATAGCCAAAACTTGGAATAATCTCCCCCCATCTGTGACTTCTGCAGCTAGCACCACTCTATTCAAAAACTCACTTAAGGCCCATCTCACAAGTTCTTGGCTCTGTCTATGTATCACATAGACCACAATCTATTACCTTTACATCCAACTTCTATCTGTCTTTTCATGCCCAATAAATATATTTCCTCAAAATATTTTACATGAAAAACATGTACCTAATAAAATCTGACAGTGCTCTTTGCTAACTATATATATATATATATATATACGTAAATTGCTTTTCTTTATTATTGCAAATGTCTACTCTTTTTCACTTCCGTCTAGAAATTTCTTGTTCAATAGATAACATTGCCTACATATTGTATTAGATGCTTATTTTCTGTAATGTGTTATCCTAATGTAACTGGAGCTTTTCTCCCCGGGCCTCCGCTGTAAATGGACCTTGTCCAGTCGGACCTTCCCGGTAAACAAAATTAAAATAAAATAAATAAATAAATAAATAATAATATAGTACATATGAATAATGTCAGACTCCATATGTATCTGTAGTTATACCACAGAGTGCAAGGAATTACCAGTAAGAATTGCGGATGATCCATAAATGTGCCATTAAATACTCTTCACATTTGTAGTGTAAATCTGTCTATATAACTGCATATGGGACTGAAACCAATTGTTTAAAATAACACCTGTATGCCTAAATTTCAGTCAAACATCAGTCTAGTAACATATAACAACTTTTGTTAAAGATTACATTTTAAGTAAGCATTAATTTAAACAGGTACTGTTGGAAATGTCTGACTTGAACCAATGTAATAATCACCAAAATAGAAATGCTTCCAATTGTCAGTGTACCTCTCACTCCAAATCACAGAAACTAAGTGCACCTAATGTGCACCCAACCTTTAAGTACCATTTGCACCATACATAAATAATGAGGTTAATTAAAAATCAAGGTTTTGTAATCCGATTTGCACAACTCTGCATAAATTGGCTTCATGTACTGTAATACCCAGATATAGTGCATCGACACGCAATAGGTATTGATAAAAGGTACCATTTGTGGCAAGCGCCTGTTATCTGCCAATGATCTGATGACATGACATTAGTGCCACTGTCAAATATTGATTTTGATACATTTATAGATCAGACCATTGCTAGCTGTGTACTGAGTGGTAACTCAGTGAGCCAGTCTCTGTTTTTGTATTTTTCAAGCTTTTTCCATTTGAGGATTGTGATGGTTATTTCAATGAGGCTGAGACATGTCTATACACCAAACTGAACTGAGGAGGAGACCACCCAAATGTTGACAACGTACTCTGGAGTAGAACATAGAATGAGAGACAGCTCCAGGAATGTTGCCATGATAGACGTATGGAACTGTTTCATCAGGGATCAACAAAGACAGGCAGGGATCAACTGCATGGAGTGCAGGTTTGCCACTACTAAGATGACCTCCTGCATCAGAGGGACATGGAGGAGCTTCAAAGTAGGGTTGCCGAGGTGTGGAGGCAGGCCGTGGATCCCTGCAGTAAGTGTGCCTATCCTACATGTACCTGAGCTTTCCTACAGACTTTAGAGATATATCTTTGTAGATATATATATATTAGACAGATGGTTTTATAACCATTGAGTAGCTGCTGTGACAAATAAATCATGGGGATAATTAAGTAGATGTGTTAGCTGCTGGCCTTACAAGTGTGTGTTTTATTCCCATGCTGTTAATTTATTTAATTATGCTTATAATATCTGTAATTATGACCTTTGTAGATGTACATATGTTTTACAACATATAATGACATAATTTCACACAACCAATGTCGTGCATCACTGATGCCTATAGTGCCAAGGCTGTGCATAATTACACTTCATAGTATTCCATTATAGTACCACAGTATCACCTACTGCACTGTTATACATCAGAATAAAAACTCATACATAACTTCTCCAATTCATTCCTCCTAATAAAGTAAACAGTCACATTTATTTAAGACAAAAAAGAATGCCTGTCTGATTGCTTACACATAAGTTTTCAGTTATGTGTTAATGGCTGTTATTTCTTTACAATAAAAATGACTCTGCGGTGGTGGTGCTGCGGTAGCGTTGTCGCTTCACAGTATGACGTTGTCCTGTTCGATTCTCAGCTAAAGCGTCTTCTTTGCGGAGACATGCGTGAATGGGTGTACCTTCGTTGAAGGTTGTGCGTCAGAGCTGGCAACTCAGTATGTAAAAATCTACTGCCAATCAATAGCGGACCGGAGTTCCGCTGTGGCGACCCCTAAAGCCAAAAGATACAACATTTCTTTACAATAAAATGTCCAATAAGTGTTTGCAGTTTCCATATTCATCCATTCTATGCAGCTATTTGACTAACATCTGTAGTACCTGTTTAGTCAAGTAAAAACTTTGCTGCCTGTTAGTGCAACTTGTAAAGAAAGTGGACAGCATGCATTTATTTTGGTATGCTGAGGGTTCCAATCCATACACAGGATACGTATCTGCAACTGTTATCTTACTTTACTTTACTTCACCTGTAGCAATTCTTTGATGTAGCATATTCCAATAATTGATATTAGCGTTTGTGTTGTGCATGGTTACAAACAACTGAGTTAGTCGTCAAATTCCTACGAATATGCCTGTAATCAGTAACAGTCTACTAATATCAGATTTTTAACAACAGCGTATGTAGAGCAGTACAGCTTTGTTTATGAAGAATGTGTGCTGGAGGCTGTTAGCTCTTTTTTATGTGTGAAAGCACTTACCCTGTGTTTTTTATCCATTAAAGCTGTGTTTTATGGGGATAGCTGTGCTTTGGTGCTGTTTTGTCTTTTGATTTTTAGTATACAAATAATATTCAATATCTCTTCAGTTGCATTAGACAATGGTCAAATATCAATACTATTGTGTTTGCCATCATGTATATTTTAAGATAAAATATTTTGTTACCTTGTATGTATCATGGTTTTGGAATTATTAATGCAAATATGAAAAGCAATATTTTATGCCTAGAAGTATCAGTAGGCATTAACTGCAGAAACGCCTAGAGGCCCACTCGGCTTTATTGTACACTTTGTAAAAGTGCTATCAGGTTCTGTTTTATCATTAAAAATTGCATTCAGTTCAAAATTATCACCATCCTCATCTTTTGAGTGAGTGAGTGAGGTGCATACAGCTGAAATGCAGAACAGGGAAGATGTATTTGCTAAGTGACGTGCACTTTGCCAAGGAATATCATTGTCCTCACACAAACATTACTGTTTCCCTTATGTCCAGCAACTTGCATGGTTCTAGTCACAGAAACTGATACATGGCACTGTCTCACTGCCTGATGAATGAATGATTTTTATTGCTATTAATTTTTCTGAATGGAGTGCTAACATAAATCAAGTTTTTCAAACTCTTTACCTACATGACCAGCACATGTTCATAATTTGAAAACCTAAGCCAGGCTCTATATTAGTAGACCCCCCCCCCCACCCCATCCAGGTGATGTCATAAAACCAAGTCTTTTCACTGAAATCAAAACATGCATTTTTAGTCATGATGGATTAGCTAGGCAAGTAGCTCCCAATATTGGAATTTGTATGTACGTTGTAGTTGCAGGTTTGAATCTTATATCCTCCAATCTGTGTTCAAAGATTTTAAAACTTGTGCGTAGCACTGCAACTTGTGTATAGTGATATCTAACATTCTTCATGAATAAATTGTCTAGAAATTGTTCAGAGCAATGCATATCACTGTTATTTGAAGAACAGATCGTGCATACTTTCTCTTTTCTATTTTCAGGAGATGATGATTGGACCAGGAACTGAGCTCTGTGCATCAAGTGGATGCACAGGCTTGAGGACCAGTAGAGTGAAAGAGATTTGTTGATTACTTTTTCTGTTTTATGAAATGAAACATATCTGATCCTGTTTACAGGCCTATATTTTTCACAATAACATGTCTATTGATTAGAATGCAGGAATAACCATCATACATCAGTAAAGTAAGTGAAATTAATACACTGCAGGTGTGCTTACAACTGTGATTTAAATCCAAAAATGATGAACCACCATGTAGTACTAAGCCATTGTTTCAGCACACAGTTTTTGAATTGTACTCTACAACCTAAATAACAATTGTGTTTGTATATCTGTCACATATATCAAAATTGGATCCTATACATGCAAGTCTTAGTGTTTTAACAGCTGCTTATAATGTTTGGTCTAGTATACTTGTTTGTGTTTTCTAGACTCTAAAGGGGTGTCTCTTGTGATAGTGTTTGCATGGTATGTGACATGCCCATTGTTTGACGTTAGTATTCCATTGGCTTGCAACACCTTGAACGATTTTGTTAAAACAGTTATACCCTAGCTTAACTGACACTTGTGCAGACAGACATTGCGTAATCAGCATATCCTGCAGTTCAACATTGGTATTGCATATGCCTGCAATGCCTTGGATGCTTTTGTTAAAACACAGTTATAGCCTAGGTTTACTGACACTTGTGCATAGACATTTCTTTGCAGCAGTTCATAATCAGCACACCTTGCAGTCCAACAATGATATTACATCTGCCTACAGCACCTTGGGTGTTTTTGTTAAAACACGGTTATGGCCTAGGTTTAATGACACTTGTACAGATAGACATTTCTTTGCAGCAATTCATAATTAGCAAAGTTCATCAGGATGTTTTGCATTTTGCAGGCTACTGATTGGTACTGATGGTAGGTAGATGATATATAGAGTCGTACACATATAATACTGTTAGTACAACATATATTACATTTTCATATGTCACAAGCTGTGGTGACCGAACCAATGACAAATTTGTTACTGTTGTATTCATTATATTGATGTGTGTTCAATCAATTATCATGCTGCCTGGCTCATATGTTTGTCATATGACTTGCCTATTGTCCACAGTATTATCATATCATTTTCTCCTCATTTTGACACTTGGTAGCTTTTTATATAATTCATTAAATGCAAACAATACAATCTCTAGATTTGAACATTCATACATTTTACAATGCTAATGACATGGGAAGGTGTCGTTAAGCCTATACAGGTTTTCACAAAAGAATACTGATGTCCTGTTTACCAAAAGACAAGGAGGGGTAGGCATTTATAAATCACCTCTGTCCATAATGAATGTGTGTCAGTCTCTGTGTGAATTATCATTTTCATATTAAGTTCTGCTGTGCTCTTCATGGAAATCTTCTGTGTGATACATATTTGCTTTTCTCTCCTATTGTGTTTTGCACATAATCTTGACAAAGCATGGGACTCATGGACATTTTCCTATCAGATGATGGTTAGCACATGCCAGGCCATGGCCAAAGTCTACCAATGATGACAGCGATGATGACGATAACAAGAATGATGAGGAAGCCGGACGTGCCCCTGTCAAAGCTCTCATGTTTGCAGCCCAGTAGAGACGACATCAAGCCTAGAATTGAGACAGTTATCATGAGGAGATGACTGATGTGTTCTGAACACAGATGAGGGATATAATGGGGATATTCTTTCAGGATATGGCACTGGCTGTGTGCAATTCATTTATGGAGACAGCTTGTGATGCCATTTGGGAGTCTCAGCTCCATTAGACTGGTCCCTCTGGTCCGTAGGTATTTTCTATGTACTCCACTTGCATTATGTTGCCAGCATGCTGATTGACATATAATTGACTGGACTGTATATGCACTCTTGTGCGTGCATGCCATGTAGCTGTCATGCTTATGGGTTACTGTCATGTGACATTTGCTTCTCTTTCAATGTGTGCATGACATGCATTGTGCATGACATGCATTAACACATTACACTTTCCTCCCACATTCAGCTGTCCATGCATTGTGCCATTTAACATACATGCAGCTAGTGCTGCAAGATATAGGTCTTCAAAAGTTTTTTTTTTTTTTTTACTGTGGCAAATGACAGACAACATATGTTGTACTAATCCATCACTGCAACTGTGGTATGGCTAGGAATTGTGTATTGCCATATCATGTATGTGCAACAGAAGGACATGCCACTCCTCATATGCATTTGCTGACAGTTGTAATGATATCCCACTGGTATGATGTGGTGTCATGTACCATAGGCTGGCAATAGTGATGCCATGTGGGATCATATATAGGTATATCTTGCCTATGTACAGTCCTCCTTTTCTGACTGCATCAAACATGAATGTAGCATTAATCTATACACAGTGTCACAGATAATTTAATTTTTTAACAATACATTATACTGTCCAACAATAATAAACGAAAGGCGAGAGCAAAACAATGAAGGGTTTGCTGAAACACATACGCTAATCAGTAGCGTATAAAGTGAATGCTGTCAAAGCGAAGTATGATCCAAACGGTAGCACAAAACAGCAAATAGAACTGGAACAGAGTAGAACCAAGTTAATAGATGTATAAAAGCGTATATTTATTTGGTGCACAACAGGTTAGCGCTTTCGCCAATCAGCTTCATCAGACCTGATCTAAAACACTTCATGTCTAGTTTAAATACCCAATATAGCGGGAAACTCAAACACTCTTAAAGAAACAAGCTTTTAAATTGTAAATTATATCATATCTAAAAGACATGTAATAGTAAAATAATCGTGTTAAAACACCCTATCTAAAACATCTGTGATCTGATGGTTCAAACATTCTTAAAAAACAACCCTTTAATTTCATAAATCATATCATATCTAAAAGACTTATGTGATGAAAAACATGATAAACAATCATGTCAAGACACCCTACCTAAAACACATCTACAATCTAATACTTCATAAAACCAAAAAAAATATATGAAAAACAATATAGATATATATATATATATATATATATATATATATATATATATATATATATATATATATATAAAAGCAACCATAAGTTGATCAGTGTGTGGATGGTACAACTGTTATAGCAACCATATCAATAACAGTGGGAAAGTATAAAGATACTACTTCTACACTATGTTCATAACTATAATTTCAATTTTCTCATTCTCAAAAAGGGTTGGATGGGAACTTTCCCATTCAAACCAGGGTATGTGTCAGATCTGAGTTTCATAATCCATATAGTCTCTCTGGACTCAGTAAAAGTACCTACATCCCCCCCCTCTGATGGTTTTATGTATCTGCTCCAATATTCTAAATCTGAACATATGTTCACCACCCTTCTCTATGACATGTTTAGCTAAGGCATTGTTTACTGACCCTTTCCAAATATGATAAATGTGCTCACGCATTCTATCTCTAAGGCACCTACTGGTCTTACCAACATAGAATGCCGTGCATCCTATGCAGGAGGCCAAATAAACCACATCAGTAGACATGCAATTACCCTTTGCACGTACTGAGAAACTGCCTAATCCAGATGGATGTATGAATACTGGGTCAGGATCTATATAAGAACAAAAGTTGCAAGTATTACAGGGAGAGGTGGCACACACACTATTAGGGGTTTCCAAAAAATTCACTCTGGGATAGCACAACAATCTCTTAAGATTCATTTTATTCTTATACACAAACTTCGGTCTATCCCCTACCATTTCCTTAATATCTGAATCTACTGACAAAATATGCCAATGTGTGTTAATAACATCTTTAATAATTCCCACATCTCGGGTATAAAAAATGGGATAAATGACACCACTAGTATTAAAACCTACTCTATCATCAGTGTCCACACTGACATGATAATTCGCTCTGTCAGAAAAATACGGGGCAGCTGTACCAGTCCTCAAACCATCTATGCCCATTGTTCCTCTCTCCAGGTCCAATTTACAATTTAAAAGCTTGTTTCTTTAAGAGTGTTTGAGTTTCCCGCTATATTGGGTATTTAAACTAGACATGAAGTGTTTTAGATCAGGTCTGAAGAAGCTGATTGGCGAAAGCGCTAACCTGTTGTGCACCAAATAAATATACGCTTTTATACATCTATTGACTTGGTTCTACTCTGTTCCAGTTCTATTTGCTGTTTTGTGCTACCGTTTGGATCATACATCGCTTTGACAGCATTGACTTTATACGCTACTGATTAGCGTATGTGTTCCAGCAAACCCTTCATTGTTTTGCTCTCGCCTTTCGTTTATTATTGTTGGATTATATTCTTGGCTTGCTTGGTGGGAGCATTAACTCTGCGTGGAGCTTTTTTTTACATTTTTAATACATTATACTGTGTTTGATGTATTTTAAATTTCTACATCCATAACATACTCACATAAACACCTTCCACAAATATTTGTGCACATTAACTGGTTGTACGTGTGTGACATTGTCAGATCCATACTGACACACAATTGTACCTTTGACATATGAGCTTTCACTGACTTCCCACTGATGTGCTGTAATTATGCTCACAGGAGTGTCCTCTGCTCAGTAGTGAGCAGGGTGGGTGACATACCCCCTGTTTGTTTATTCAACATTTGCATGGCAGTATATGTGTATATGTGCTTGATATTCGTAGCTTGCTTACCTATGCATCTTGATGTTACATGATTGCACATTACTGTGCATGTGTGTTTTATACATGGCCAGTTCTGTGGACATCAGTAATCATTCTGCTCATGTGACACACATTTTTCCATTTTGTTAATTGTATTTTGTTTTGGCTTCTACAGCACCCTGTGTGGTGTACACATGCATTTGCAGTGTGTTAACTTACCTTGTTCTGCTTTTCCCTGATGTGGGCACAGGTTGTCCACCTGCATATATTCAAGTTATATTTTACAGATATGTTTGCTTTGCTGCAGTTATTGACCACTACCATGTATTAGTTTTGACATTGTGCACATGTGCCAAATGTATGGCCATTTTACAATGTGGGACATCTGCACACAAGTCACTGGCTACTGCTTGCAATATGTCCTTGATGTTTTTATACTTGTGTGTTAACCAGTGTACTTTATTGACATACATGTGTGCATGCTGCTATATTTATAAAACTATACTGTTATATTTTTGTAAATATTCTTACATGTCATTTGTGTATGTATGTATGTATGTATTTTGACCTTGAGTTTGTGTACATTACATTTAGGCCACTGCAAGTCATACTTACACATCTACACCTGTGCATTGTCTTTGACGTGGCATGGTTGTGTATACCTACTTGTGTATGTAGCAGCCATGTTATTGCTTTTCTGCAGTACTTCTGTTTGGCACTGTGCTTGGTTATTTGCCTTTCATGTGATGGTCATAGGTTTGATTCTGTCATCTGCAGAAGTATTCTAGCATTGTTACACTTGCATTTGCTCATCTGTGATGTTGCCTGGCTTCTATCTCTACTGCTGATTGACTACTTGGATACGTGTTTATATATGCAGTTTGTACTGTCATCTTAATTTATTACCCTCCAATACAAATCAACCGTTGGTCATACACATCCAAGTATGACTGCCACAAAGTTTGCAACATGTCATAATGTGATAGTGCATAGGTCGATATGTTTTTCTGCATTTCACCATGGCTGGTATGCATCCTCACCCTGTTTGACAGCTTTCCACTGCCCGTGTTGTGCAGTGTGCCATCTATGTAACTTACCTCAATTACTGTTTTTTTCCAATCTTTGTCTGTCTTATGCTGTAATATTTGTTCTATGGGCATTTCTGCTGTGATGCCCTTCTCCTCTTTTCCCTATATTTGTCTTTCCTTATATTCTTTAAGAAAAAGAAAAAAAGGACCTTTTCCCGCCAAAAAAAAATGCCCATGCCCCTGTGACTTTCCCTCAGATTTTCCTATTCCAACACTCCTCTTGCGTGTCCCTCTTCTTCGCCCATACCTCACATCTTCTTTTCTATTTTCTACTTTCCCTTTTGTTCCCCACATAAGTCCTGAACCCATTGTTAGCAAATGTTAGCTGTGGTGATATGGCCATGATTGTCCTTAGACTGAACTAATTTTTTTATTAGAAATTTTACGGATTCCATCAGAATCTGTAAGTGCAAGTAGGCATATTTTATTATTACATGTCTTATGAAGATATCCACAGTTGCCTCTGAGCTTACTGCTAAGAATGTGATGATATATATATTAAAAATGGATTGGAGCTTTGAAGCAAGTATTTTTTGTTAGTAAATGGATTATAAAAATATCCATAGTTGTCTGTATTGGTTCTTGGCAAATATGTCTTATGATTGTCATGCAACTTACATTGAGATAGTTGGCATTGTTTTCTTTTTGTTTAATGTATCATAATGGAGTCATTTATATTAAAGCAACCCAACGCTCTGCACATATGGAAAATGCACGGCCAAACCATTCACAGTAAAAACACCAGTGGCCAGCATAGAGTACACCAAGCACTTTTAGATAATGATTCTAGCATGAATACTTTATTCAGACCGATTTCGGCTAACCAGCCTTCTTCAGTGAAAAAGCATTTTACAAATATTACATGGTATGACAATATATACACTACCCCAACCAATGACAAACATGGTCCAACCCAAATACTACAAACAGATTAGATATTAATGA
This sequence comes from Protopterus annectens, assembly GCF_019279795.1. Lineage (NCBI taxonomy): Eukaryota > Metazoa > Chordata > Ceratodontiformes > Protopteridae > Protopterus > Protopterus annectens. The sequence continues at coordinate 289,980,167 of NC_056730.1, read as the reverse complement.
GACAACATTGTAAATTAAAATATATATATATATATATATATATATATATATATATATATCCAATGATCCAATACTTCTCTTTATGATTAAGAATAATGTGCCAACTTTGCTGATTACTCCTATCACCAATGATTCTGTCTATTACCATGAATCTAAATTCAGCATTAGGATGTTTGATAATATGTCTATATAGAGCATTATTAAGATCATACACCCTACTTGTGTTGGCACTGGTAAATTGTTTGAATTTACTCACAAATTGACAAGACCCACAATGTCCACAAGGGAACATTCCCAATAACTGATCCCCCAACACTGTCAGTTGTTTGTACATTGCTCGTCCACTCTCTTTGTATTTAAAGTGTGAGAAGTGTGCACCTAAAGTTCTACCATGTCTATAAAAAAATTGACATCTGGGGCCCAGGCATCCTCTGAGTTGGTCATTGGCCATAAGTATGTTCCAATGTGTATCAATTACATTTCTAATAACATTATTATTACGTCCATAGGTTGTTACAAATCTAAGATTTTCACCCATTTGCGTTGGTCTTAGCTGTTTGTATTCCAACAATGTATCCCTATCCTGAGCACAACTCCAGTTGCTAGCAAGTACAATATCCGACTCCCTGTATCCCCTATCCAGAAGTCTATTAAATAAATCCTGTCTGGCATATTCAAATTCCCGTGTGGAAGAACTAATTCTTTTGATGCGCATAAATTGTGATTTTGGAATATTGCGGATGGTGTGGCGGGGATGCATACTGGATGCATGAAGAGGCTATCATATTGTGGATATTTGCAAAACGCCTTGGTACTAAGGGTATGATCCTCATTCTGATACACAGTCACATCTAAGAAGTTGATACTATCATGATGTGATGTAAGAGTAAATTCAATACCCCAAAAATTATCATTTAGATACTCCAAAAATTCCTGCAGATATATCACATCTGCCTGCCACACCATTCAACAGTCATCCAAATATCTGCGCCAGATATCTATTTCTACCTGGTAAATATTATGAAGTGGATTATAAATCATATATTCCTCAAAGAAAGCCATAAACAGATCCGCATATATAGGGGCAAAGGATGCCCCCATAGCTGTGCCCTGCAATTGCAAATAACATTCACCCTGGAAGTAAAATACATTTTTGTTTAAAACATGCTCAGCCAAACATACCAATAGGGTATTAAAGCCAGGGGGGGTATAAGGCAGCATGCTCCAACCAAAATTGTAATGCTTGTAGGCCAGCCCAATGGGGGATACTAGTATATAAGGCCTTTACATCCAGGGTGCACATCAGCCATCCAGACTCCAATTGTGTATCTGATATAATTTTAAGAAATTGTGTTGCATCCTTGCTGTGACTGAGGCCAATAAATGTTTCAAATACTTGGTCAAGAATACCGATTGGTCTGCCTGGAGGCTGAGTTAATGACTTATGGATTTTGGGTAATAAATATAGTATTTGTTTTTGCGGATCTGCTATGGTAAGATGGCTCTTGTTAGAAACAGTAATAATACCTTCATCCACTGCCTGATTTAAGAACGTATCAATCTCCTTTTTAAAGATGGGGTTGGATCTATGGACATTGACATATAACATCTAGAGTTGGAAAGTTGTCCCTTACCCTCATTTAGATAGTAACCCATATTCATAACAAACACAGCCCCACCTTTATCGGCTGGTAAGATAACTATATCATGATTGTTTTTGAGTTGTTCCAAGGCAGCTGCTTCCTGAGAGGAAAGATTATGACCCAAAATAGATGATTCTCTATTCAGAAAATGATAATCCCTCAATACTGCTTGTAAGAAAATCGAAACATGTTTATACATTGGTGGTTGGAAGGCGGATTTATGAAAGCTGAATTCATCAGATCTTTGAGTATTGTTATCTGGAAAAAATAATCTGAGATTAAGTCTGTGACAAAATTGATAAACATCAGTAACTATACTATATTCATCCACAAAGAATCCAGGTACAAAGCTAGGACCTTTATTCAATAAAAGAGTTTGCTCATCAGTTAGTGATACATCAGATAAGTTTAACACATTCTGGGCCAATATTCCTAGTTACTTCAAGATCGTCTGCAACAAGCCCTCCACAGACCTGATTCCTGCCCTCATGTTTATGTTTGCGGCCCCCACGACGCTTACTTCCCCATCTAAAGGGTGCTGTACGTTGGACTTCTTGCGAATGGGTGATTCCCTAGTACTGACACTGTCATTATCGGTAAATGGGTAGTGCTACAGCCTAATGCTTTGTAGGTCCTGGGTTGCAGTCTGTAGCAGTCATAAGATGTGTGTAATTTAATTTAGTATACATGTTTAATTTTAAAAACAAATTTGTGAAGTATGGCACTGCTGCGCTGTGCTGAGCACTGCTTAAACATGCTAATATCTGCTACTATTTGCACAGTGCTAAGCTTTGCTAAAGCTGGGTTGTGTGAGTTTTCAGGCTGCTTAACTCTGCTTAGCTGCTTTGTGTGCTGCTAAGTGACATGGCACTTTTTTGAATGTTGCTCAATGACATGTAAGGGTGGGAAAACAGCCTATATTAGGCACCATTGACAGGAAGTCTGCATCATTCTTTGGAATCTCCTTATCTGCAGATATGCCAGGTGGTGTTGGATAGGGTGCACACTTTATCTGCAGAGATGGGGTGTGTAGAAATCTAGGGTCTTTGTTGGCTTCCTGGTAAAGAATTGTGAACTCAGGCTGATGCAGGATGGTTTCCAGGGCTCGGAATGCAAGGCAGAGGCCTGGAACCGGTTAGTCAGGGAACTTACCAGTGTTACTGATATCCCCCACACTAGTGAGCAGTGTCATAACCATTATGATGAGCTGAAGAGGAGAAAGAGGGGAACCTTGGGCACCTGGGTCCAAGAGGCAAGAGTTGGGCATGCCCCACAAATATGTAAGTATGTTTTCCACTGTTTTATCAAAAAGCAAGCTGAATATCTGCAAAACTGGTATGAATAATGGTGTGCTTCTCTGCCAACAGCTGCAGCTGAGAGGACTTGCAATGTTGAGTCCCATGCCACGTGCCTGGCCAGGTTGCACCGTAAGTGTGATAAGCACCAATTTATTATGCTAACTGTAGTGCAATAAGCAAGGAAAAAGTAAAGCATTTACTGTAATGAAGTATACACAAAAAGAGCTATAGTGCAATAAATGAACAATAACTGTATTGCAACAAACAATACCAACAACAGTAAGCAGAATGGTGTACAGTAGGATTGTGTTGTCATAACCATTGCAGTAGAGCTGTATGTATTGCTTGTCTATGGTAAGGTTGCTGCAGTCAAGTGTAACACTGTCTCCAGGTCAATATCAGTCACATAATGCTCTTATATTCTTTAACGATCCATTAGCATCAGCTTTTTAACAGCAGGGTTACTAAGTTTGTACAAACTGTTATACATCTGTCCAATGCTTTTATTAACTCATTTCTTCCAGTACAGCTCTTTTGAGTCTGTACCTTTAACTCCCAGTGGGTGTGCCTTGAGCCTTAAAAAAAAAAAATAAAGTTATCACCTTCCAGTTCAAACAAATATTCATATCTCTGGAACCATATGTGTTACTAGAAACTATAAATGGCAAACTATTCAGGATAAATTAACCTTTATATTGGTGGCATTCATTCAGTTGCATGCTTTAAAATGGATTTTGTAAGCCAAAACAAAGACAGTGAATATTAATTTTGTAATGTTGTAGAAACAGGTTATGATATCTCAGTAACTATTAAAGCAAGACACATACTGCAAGCAGGATTTTCTTTATACATCTGTGAGTTTTCATATGAGACTATACAGTTCTGTCTGTGTTATTTGAATCTTGAGATATTTACAGAAATATGAAAATTGTTACAATGCAAATAAAATGTATAAAAATAATATTCAATATCTCTTCAGTTGCATTAGACAATGGTCAAATATCAATACAATTTTGTTTGCCATCATGTATATTTTAAAATGAAATCTTCTGATACCTTGTATGTATCATGGTTTTGGAATTATTAATGCAAATATGAAAAGCAATATTTTATGCCTAGAAGTATCAGTAGGCATTAACTGCAGAAACGCCTAGAGGCGCACTCGGCTTTATTGTACACTTTGTAAAAGTGCTATCAGGTTCTGTTTTATCATTAAATGTTGCATTCAGTTCAAGATTATCATCATCCTCATCTTTTGAGTGAGTGAGGTGAATAGACTTACAGCTTAAATGCAGAACAGGGAAGATGTATTTGCTAAGTGACGTTTTTCTGAATGGAGTTTCTGCAGTGGTGCAGCGGTAGCTTTGTTGCCTCACAGCAAGAGGTTCTCCCGTTTGATTCTCAGCTGGAGTGCGGGGAGTGCCTTCTGTGTGGAGTCTGCATGTCCTCCATGCAGTTGGGTGGGCGTTCGAAAGACATGCGTAAATGGGTGCGCCTTCGTTGAATGTCGAGCTGCACCTCGGCGTTCGTGAAAATCTACGGCCAATCATTAGCAGACTGGAGTTCCGCTGTGGTGACCCCTAACCAGGAAAAGCCGAAAGACAACAACACCATTAATTTTTCTGAATGGAGTGCTAACATAAATGAAGTTTTTCAAACTCTTTACCTACATGACCAGCACATGTTCATAATTTGAAATCCTAAGCCAGGGTCTATATTAGTAGACCCCCCACCCTATCCAGGTGATGTCATAAAACCAAGTCTTTTCACTGCAATGAAAAGACGTATTTTCAGTCATGATGGATTAGCTAGGCAAGAAGCTCCCAATACTGGAATTCATATGTACATTGCAGTTACAGGTTTGAATCTAAATATCCTCCAATCTGTGTTCAAAGATGTTAAAACCTGTATGTAGAATTGAAAATTGTGTATAGTTATATCTAACATTCTTCATGAATAAAATGTTTAGAAATTGTTCAGATTAATGCATGTTACTGTTATTTGAAGAATAGATCATACATACTTTCTCTTTTCTGTTTTCAGAAGTTGAAGATTGGACCAGGGACTGAGTTCTGTGCATCAAGTGGATGCACAGACTTGAATATTAGTGGAGGGGAAGAGGTTTGTTGATTACTTTTTCTTTTTTATGAAATGAAACGCATCTGATCCTGTTTACAGGCCTATATTTTTCACAATAACATGTCTATTGATTAGAATGCAGGAATAACCATCATGCATCAGTAAATGTAAGTAAAATTAACACAGTGTAGCTGTGCTTACAACTGTGAATTAAATCCAAAATGATGAACCATCATGTAGTATTAAGCCATTGTTTCAGCACAGTGTTTTAATTGTACTCTACAACCTATATAACAACTGGGTTTGTGTATCTGTCACATATATCGAAATTAGATGTTTTACCTGCAAGTCTTAGTGTTTTAACTGCTGCTTATAATGCACAGTTTAGTATACTTGTTTGTGTTTTCTAGATACTGATCTGTTTTGTGTAACCTGCTTATTCAGAAACTAAAAGGGTGTCTCCTGTGTTCATGTTTTCAAAGTATGTGGCATTCCTGCCTCTGTTGAGTAGAGCTACTGGAGTGATCCCCAGGGTGAATTTTCTATTTCCCATCCACTCATCAAGATTTCTCTTGAAGAGGGCCAGTGAGGTGCTCTGTTTGACAATTTTGGAAGGTCTATTCCATAGCACGGGCAGTCTCTGGGATATGACCCTGTCCCTCCAGCATGTTCTGTTGATTGTGGTAATGAGGTTGAGGTCTCTAGAGCATGTGGTGCGAAGGGATTGGGATTTCTTTAGATGAAGCATTTCTGACAGAGCTGGGTCAGACATGGCTTTATAAATCAAGCAGAGATCACCTCTAAGTAGGCGATATGAGACAGAGAATAGTTGGAGTTTTTTGAGACTGTCCATATAGGACAAGTGTTTATGGCCTAGGATCCTCTTTGTGAGGTACTTGGCCTCACTAGTTGTTGCAGGTATCTAGCGAGGTACATGCCAAATGGGGCATTGTACTCGATGACTGGCCTAATGAGGGAAAAGTAGAGGGAGACAATGACTGCTTTCTTAGTGGGTGCAAATCTGCTAGTAATGAGATGTGCAACATAGAAGGACTTTCTGATCACAGTGGCAGTGTGGTGGTCAAAAGAGAGGTTACTTTCAACCTGTGTCCCCAGATCTCTTATAACACCCTCTGTGTTCAGTGGACTACCATCGATGTGGTAGTTCATGGGAACTGGGCTTTTCCCAAAGGGGATGACGAGACATTTTTTGGCATTGAGCTTAAGGCCATGGTTCTGACACCAGTCATTGATCTCAGTGAGGCCTTTCTGTAGGATGTCAACATCACTTGAGGAGTTAATAATAGCTCCCAACTTGCAATCATCTGTGAACTTTGTCAGACAGAGTCCTTCTGTGGTGGACTGCACTTCTGAGAATAGATACCAAACAGGAGAGGACCCAGGACCGATCCCTGTGGGACTCCACTCGTGACTGGTTGGCAGTCTGACTTGGAGTCAGCTACTTTCACATTGTGGGTTCTATCTGTGTGGCAGTTTGCAACCCACCTAGTGATATAGGGGCTGATGCCTAGCTTAGTGAGTTTTTCTATGATTCCTGAGTGGGAATGGTATCAAAGGCCTCGGCCAGATCAAGGTAGGCTGAATGAACCACCTTACTTTAATCCACAGCTCTGGTGACTGACTCAAAGAATTCGACCAAGTTGAGCAGGCATGATCTACCCTTCACAAAACCAAACTGTGTGGGATCCAGAGTTTGGAGATTCCCTATATCCTTGTTTTAGGTCCATGATGATGTGTTCCATAGCTTTCCATATCAGATTTGTCAGGCTAATGGGGCGATAGTTCCCAGGGTCTGTAGTCGCTCCTCCTTTGTGGAGAGGGATGACTGTAGCAGTGCACCATTCGGTAGAGACAAAGCCTGAGGTGAGGTTGTGATTGAACAGGGCACACAGGTGAGGTGCCAGTTCATTATGTAGTTCATGTAGAACATAGCCAGGGATATTGTCAAGCCCCATAGAGGCTGTATTCCTGGCCTTGGACAGTGTTGTTTTAACCTCTGCAGCAGTAATACTGGGTGTCTGGCAATCTACTGGTATTGTGATTTGTCCTTTGGGGGGGAAGAGGGAAAAAGTTGGCACTGAATCTGTCGGCCAGTATATTGGTAATATCTGTTGGCTCGATATAGTAGGTACCATTATGCAGTAGCTCAGAGCAAATCTGGGTATTGCTGTGGAGGTTCTTTACATAACTATAGAAGGCCTTGTGGTTGTTTTTACTATCTGTTGCAATTCTGTTTTCATAGCTAGCTTTACAGGATTTGATGAGGGATCTCAACTTTTTGTTGAGGCTGATAAGGGAGTTTTTCCAGTCTTGGGACTTCACCTTATACTGCATCAGTTTCCCCCTTCTGTTGTAGAGTTTGTTTATGGCAGGGGACCACCAGATTGGCTTCCTTTTTTTGGAGAAGAGCGTGTTGGTTCTATTGGGTGTGGTGAGATCCATGCATTTGTGTACGTGTTCATACAGTGCATTGGTGTATGATTTGGCAGTCATGCAACTATTCTCCATTTGCATAGGTGCTGTGAAGTAATCCACCTCTGTTCTAAGGAGCTCAAAGTTAGCTTTGGAGAAGTTTTTCATGGTGTTTACCTTTGCGGGGAGGGGGGTGTGGATTTCCAAGGTGATTAGTTTGTGGTTGGATCTAACCAGGGAGGTGTTAACTACTGGTGTAGAGCAATGATCGCCCATGTTAGTAATGACCAGGTCAAGAATGCTGCTACCTCTAGTGGGGGTAAGAACAAGCTGGTCCAAGGCACTGGAATTAATGAATTCCAGGAAACGTTGGGCAAGTGTATTGCTACATGAGTATTTTTCCCAGTTAATGGAGGGGTAGTTGAAGTTGCCCAGTATGAGTGTGTTAGGTTGAACCCTAATATTCTCCAGGGTGCTTAGAAATGTGGAGTGAGTGTCTGGGACATGGTTGGGAACCTATAACAGGCTACAACCTGAATCGTTGTCTTACCCAATGTTAGCTGCACCTGAAGCATCTCTGTTGCATTATGTTGGGCTACTAATCTGGAGGTGTGCACATCCTTTATGAATATGGAAACATCACCACCTTTGGAGCTTCAGTCCAAGTTCTGGGGCCGAAAGGTGTAGAATGAGTTATAGCCTGGTAGTGCAGGGGTGCTTTCTGCCGACTTGAATGAGGTTTCTCTTGCAGCACAAATGTCGATGTTCTCCATTTTAAGGAGTGCGTTGAGTGAGTGCATTTTGAAATTTAGACCTAGCATTGAGCAGGATGACCCTCAGATTGATTTTTTTGTAGCTGTTACGATGGTAATTTGTTCTTTGGAACACTGCCTAAAAAAAGCACTATAGGGGTGGCAAGAGCCTTTGCCAGTATCTGGAAGCCCAGGGGTGGCAGATGCAGGCCATCTCTGGCAAAGCATCGAGGTCTGTCAATCATGTCATCCCAGGGAGACAGATACTGGATCCCCTTAGAATGACACCAGAAACTTAGCCAATTATGAAATAAATAATTTTCTGCTTGTGCTGTGGTTTCATTATTGATGATGGTAGGATGCTGCTCAGGGCTAGGGTCGTACCTGTCTGGGGTACATAATCCAAGAGCTCCTTCATGTTTCTTTTCATGTAGTCCAGGAAGGTACGTCTCAGGTCATTCACACCCACATGTACAATGACAGAGTCATATTTGTACCTGTTGTTGAGGGACCTGAGTGCATGCATTATATGGTGGATCCTGGCACCTGACAGGCAGCTAACTGTTACTTTCTCCTTATTCAACTTAGTGAGTGGGACATCAGTGTGCCTCACTATCGAGTCACCTATGACTAGTGTTATGGGCATGCTGTTTTGCCTTAGGGGTTTTGGTTGAATGGCACACTGTTTAGGAGAGTTATGTGTCTTGTGATTAGTGTTGTGTTGTGGTGGTCGAGTGCATTTCTGCTTTGGAAGTCTCCGCTGTTTGGATAGATTTTTATTGAGAGCCTCCACGAAGGTGGGTGTGTGGCTTGTGTTTTTATGTGAAGGCAGTGCTGGTGTGTGTTCTGGAGGGCTATGTGTTCCATGTGGTGTGGTGCAAGTGTTGACCTTCTCCTCTTGATCAGCTATTCCTGTCTTGGCTGGAGAGTGCATAGCCTCCAATTTGGATATATAAGTGCATCTCTTGCAAGTCTGAGTGTTGGGAGGTAAAAGGAGAGGGTTGCCGGTGTACATGAGGCAGTTGCTACATTGTTTCAAGATGCCCACGTTCACCAGGTTAACAGGAGAAAGCACAGGGAACTGACCTTTAGACATGCCTGGAGGGGTGGGCTTTAATAATAAGTACTGGAGCTGTTTCCTTGTAGAACGTTTAGTGCTGGTAGCACTTTTGTGTGGTACAATAATTGCTACAAGACGTCTGGTATGGTAAAGTGCTAGACTAATCAGCTAGTAAAAGTGGAGGAGAGGAGACAACTAGCAGATCTAAGGGAAAATTTGAAGAGCAGACTTTGGCACCTCTCAGGAGCTTACAGACAGTCCTGGATACAGCAAATCTGTATCTGGACTAGACTAGTTACAGGAAAGGTGGGAACCAAACACAACATGGGCTTTTAGACCAGAAAGTTGAAGGAGATGGAAAAAACTGCCCAAACGGCCAATAAACTACAATGTCTGGGCCAGAAACCACTCCTCTTGTGGTAGATAGGCTACCTAGTGCTTACCACTCACACTGACAAGCTAGAAGACTTCCCTCTGACACAGAGAGGCTTGGGGGGCTCAGAAGCTTATAAACAGTCTTGGATACAGCAAATCTGTATCTGGACTAGACTAGTTATAGGAAAGGTAGGAAACAAGTGCAAATGTGGGCTTTTAAACCAGAAAGTTGAAGGAGATGAAAAACGTGCTCAAAAAGCCTATAAACTACAATTTCTGGGCAAGAATCCACTCATCTTGTGACAGATAGGCTACCTAGTGCTTACTGCTCCCACTGATAAGCTAAATGTCTTCCCTCAACACAAAAAGGCTTAGGGGGCTCAGAAGCTTACAAAGAGTCCTGGATACAGCAAAACTGTATCTGGACTAGACTAGCTACAGGAAAGACGGGAAACAAGCACAAACATGGGCTTTTAGACCAGAAAGTTGAAAGAGATGGAAAAAACTGCCCAAATGGCTAATAAACTACAATTTCTGGGCCAGAAACTACTCTTGTGGTAGATAGGCTACCTAGTGCTTACCACTCCCATTGATAACCTATAAGGCTTCCCTCCAACACAGAAAGGCTTGGGGGGGCACAAAAGCTTACAAACAGTCCTGGATACAGCACATCTGTAAATGGACTACACTAGTTACAGGAAAGACAGGAAATAAGCTTAGAATTATTATTATTTTTTGTTACAGAAAAGCAGCTAAAACAGCACTAAAAACTATTCAAGAGCAGTGCAAGCTAGCACACTTCAGTGTGTAGCAGTATTAAAGCAATTCTTTCAAACTGTATTCTGAACTGAATTCAATTATTGTTTAATTCAACTCTGAACAGTTAAAAAGTGCCACAAATATACTTATCAGCTGAGAAGCACACTCAGTCAGAACACAAAGCAAACTGGAAAAGGAGAAAGGAGAAGCAGAAGATAATTCAAGATTAAGGGCCTAAGTGGGATGGCCTACTCAAATTTTCTCCCTGTATTAGGTAGACTGAACTAATGACACTAGACTGGGATAGAGCTGGGATAGAGCTGAACAGATGGGACTGGTATAAGTGTCTGAAATCAAAATATGATCTCACTGTACTTGGCTGAGTAAGCAAATGAGATGGACCCAGGAGGAGTGTTCAAACACAAATTTACAGGAGGGGCGGGCAATTCCAAAGACACTTAGATTAATACCACAACAAGAACAGGGAGGGCGGGCAGGAAACTAACTGCAGAGAGACAGAGAGATCACAATATTCACTGAAGCAAATAAGTACACAGAAAACTAAAATGCAGTACTATGTTTAACACAATATTCAATTAAACAAATAAATAACAGAAAAATAAAATGCAGTACTATCTTATAACACTGCAAGTTTGTACTTAGCTTGTAACAAAGTTGATCTAGGTATATAACAGCTAACCAAACAGCTCAAATATTCACCTATTCAGCAGAAATAAATTCAGAGATAAGTGACTAAGACTTATAAGCTCAGAGAAACCCTCTAGGCTAAGAGTTCAACACCAAATATTAATAAAGTGAGAATAATAACCCCCCCACTTACTGCAGAGAGACAGAGAGATCAAAATGTTCAGTGAAGCAAATAAGTACACAGAAAAATAAAATGCAGTACTATCTTATAACACTGCAAGCTTGTACTTAGCTTGTAATAAAGTTGATGTAGGTATATAACAGCTAACCAAACAGCTCAAATATTCAGCTATTCAGCAGAAATAAATTCAGAGATAAATAACTAAGACTTATAAGCACAGAGAAATCCCTCTAGGCTAAGAGTTCAACATCGAATATTAATAAAGTGAGAATAATAACCCCCACTTACTGCAGAGAGA
>NC_056730.1:289653641-289663641 GCF_019279795.1 Protopterus annectens | reverse complement strand
TGTCTCTGCCCTTCTGTGGTTCTGTCACTCTCTCGTGAGACAGCAGAAAAAATGCAGAGCGAAGCTCAGTGTTTTCTCCACTCTCTCGCAAAGCCAACTTCCATAAAAAGCTTTCTAATAATGCAAAGAATGAACTTTCTGACCAACACGGTTGTTATTAACACATTATTAAAAGAAAGTAAAAAACAGTAAGCGATTTCACAAACTAAATCGGTTCTTCAGACCAAGTGCAATCCTCTCATACAGACAGATAATTTAAAAAGCTCGCTGAAGCAAATTAACTCTATCACAGAGATCACGTGATCTAAGAACCGGTCTTAAAGATATATTATCATTTAGACTGGAATGCCTATCTTCTCTCAACGTTGCAAAAGAAAACCACACACTCTGATTTCAGAAAAGCATTTTAAACCTAAAATGAAAATTATAAATTCTTTACAGAAAGTAGTTCCACAGCTTGAATGATGCTTGAATAATTGGTCATCAGTGTAATACTGCATGAAGCAGAAAATCCTTTTTTTCAAAGGGATTGCCTTACATGATTATTTCTAATTTTTAATAAATGCTGAATTTTAAATCAATGATGTCCTCATTTTGCTGACATGAAAGAAAGAGCCTCACAAAAAATGAAGCATTGTAGGTTATACCTTTGTACTTAAAAGCATCTTTCTTTTACCCGTTAGTTAATAGACTGTCAGTTTGAGGACTTAAGTATTAAGAATATGATGGTTTAAACATATAAAGTTTTAAATAACAGGTAATCTATTAAATATATCTATGAATAAGATGGAAGCCTTGTATAATTCAGTTGTAAATAATAATGTGTGCATTGGGAAGACTGACAAGTGGGAGTGGTCCTGGATCAAAAATTAAATTGTTCTTCATTAGAGCTACACATGTTGGATTGTTACCATAGCAAATGTTGGTTTCTTAACTGTCATTGTTCAGTTGATGCTAAGTATTTAATGGCTTTCAAAGGTGCAGAAGGGTTGAAAAGTCCTTGCAAAAGTGTAACTTAAGGGGGGGGAGTCTTCAAGAACCTAAGGGGCAGTCTTTGCAAGGAAAGATATTTAGCATCTAGAAAATATTGCTTGTCACAAAAAATTTACAAATCATAGTTTTCTATCTTTAAAGGATATAGCTACAGAAAGTCACTGTCTACTGGATAATATTCTTTATATTTGTTATTAGAGTAAAATATTCCTCACTTGTATGTTTTCTGTGTTCTACAACAAGATTCCGCCATACAACTGCATACATTTTTAATTCAGTTTATCAATTTCATACTTAGCATTAATATCTTTCTTTTACATAGTCTGTTTTAATAGATCAGGACTGTGGAACTAGATCCCCTTGGCACATCTGATGTTTTAAATACAATTATATAAATCTATTTTTATATATCTATCTATCTAGGTCTACTTTACATGGTCAACTTTTCACAAAGTCGACTTTCAAATGGCCAAGACCATATAATCGACTTTTGAAAAGCCGACCATGGGGAACCGCTATCTCCGTACAGTGTGGAATGGGAACATTTCTCTCTTCTGCACTGTAGTGTTATCTCGGAGTTTGTATATTTAAGTTATGGGGGTGGGGTGGAGACCCCATGGGGGGGTGCAGGAGGGCTTGCCCCCCTGCTAACAGTTTTAAGGTAAGTGTCTGTTGTGTTTTTTGTGTTTATTTTGCATGGTCGTTTCTGAAAGTCGATCATGTGGTCTCAGCCATATGAAAGTCGACTTTGTGAAAAGTCAACCATGTAAAGTAGACCCATCTGTCTCTCTCTCTCTCTCTGTCTCTCTCTCTCTCTCTCTCTATATATATATATATATATATATATATGTGTGTGTGCATACATACATATGTATATAGATAACTACCAGGATTAAAAGCCTTCTTATAGAGACATCAATGGATGTACACCTAGCAACACTGTAAATATATTCTTAAAGCAATGGATAATGGAAAGCAAGTTGTTGTTGTGTCTTTTGGCTTTTCCCGGTTAGGGGTTGCCACAGCGGAACTCCGGTCTGCTAATGATTGGCAGTAGATTTTTACGTGCCGAGTTGCCAGCTCTGATACACAACCTTCAACGAAGGTACACGCATTCACGCATGTCTCCACACATAAGATGCTCTAGCTGAGAATCGAACAGGACAACGTCTTACTGTGAGGCGACAATGCTACCGCAGCACCACCACCGCAGTCTTGGATATATTCTGTTTTGAGGTATACTATATAGTTCTCATTCAAGCTTTTTATTTCAGTACTTGGATAATGGAAAGCAAGTACTGAAATAACAAGCATGAATGAGAACTATATAGTATACTTCAAAACAGAATATCTCATTTGTATAAAAATACAGCCATTATCATTGCAGACAAAATCTGAAAACGTTATACAAAATGTTAAATGGGAAAATCTGTTCTGCCAGTTACCATTGGAGAACATAGTTTTCAGATCACAGTAATGTTGGAATGGGAGTCATAGCCCAGGATGGATATAGGTGATGATGTCAGAGATGGTGCTGCCATGCACAAATGCACCAGTCATTGATGATGTCATGCAGTAGGCATGGCAGTTGGCAGCATACCAACAGTAATGGGACTGATGTGTGAAAGTAGGTGACAGAGTGTCAGGACCTTCTAAAAACTACAGAGCCCACATTGTTTCTGGACTATGCAGATGTTTCAGTGTAGTCCATCATAATATTTTATAGGATATTTTGGTCTCTGTATAGTTCTTGGAGAATCAAGTTAACCACTCGAAGTAGCCAAAAACCTGGGACAAAACAGTAAGAACTCCACGTTTAATCCTTGAATGGAAGCATAAAAAATAGCACACATTATTTTTAGAAACACTTACAGAAGTTAAAGATAAGAGATCCACAGGTTGGTTTAAACCTGTTTTAACTAGTAGGGCATATAAGGATGGTATTACTACCAATACTAATCTAATTACACGACAGCATGACAAAAACGATGACAGTGTCACGTTATTACATCTCAGTTTCCTATCTACTTTTTCAGCTGACATGGCAAGAGTCAAAGAGATTTTTATAAAAAATTGGGCATTAATTTTGGAAGAACCGTCCACTTGTACTAAGCTAGGTATCAGACCCCGCTTCACTTTTAGAAGGGGTTTTAACCTTAAAAATCTGTTGGAAAGGCATAAGAATGAGCATCTAGGTACGAACAAGTGGGTACATAAAGGTATGCGTAAATGTGGGCATTGCACACAGTGTAAACACATTCAAGTGACTACTGACATCAATATTAATAACAAACACTACACAATAAATGGCTCCTTTAATTGTGAGTCCAAAGCTGTAGTATATGCAGCTTGCTGTCAGGTTTATCCCTCATTTTATATAGGTAAGACCGAGCGGAAACTAAAACAAAGAATATACGAGCATTGTTGTTATGCTGTTAGTAAAGGTGATGTTAACAATGCTCTTGCTCGGCATATTTTACAATTTCTAACACATGAGTTTTTATTTTTGGTTGTACACCAAACACTTTTAGACCCGAGAGGGGGGCCTTGGCAACTTTTATTAGAACAAAATGAGTTGTATTGGCAAATCAAAACGGCTGCATACATTTTCCCTGGTTTAAATGAATTTGTGTCTATTAAAAGCGTGTTAAAATTAAAAGCTTTAAATAGATAACATATTAATTTTGCATAAAAGATTTCGAATTTGATACTGTACCTTTTTGTTGATTAAGTTTGAAACATAGTAACATTTACACAGTTTTATATATATAAAAATATGGACTTTGTTTTTGGTCATATATTCAGTATTATTATGATCAGATTTTGGTCTTTAATCAGCATGCAATTAATTAATTAGTTATTTTTTACATATTACTATATATTTTTTATATGTTTATATTTAGCTAAATATCTTAGTTCTTACAGTAAATTTATGTCATTATCACATATTATACATTTTCAGTTTTGCCCTAGTAGCTTTTTAAAATGTGATTTTTTAGTATAACATTTACACATGTTATACATATATATTTAATGTTATTTATAAATTGAGTATTATGTACTTAACATTGTAACATTTTAGAGCAGATTTCATACTGTTTAAATATTGTACTTTTATCTGGTTTTATTTTTATTGGTTGATTGAATGACTAATTGATAATTAACTACAAGCTATATAAGCATCAGTTTTATGTAGTTCTGGGTCTGAAGAAGGTGGAATATTTTTACCACTGAAAGCGCTTACCATATTAAAGTTTTTAGTTGCTTTAGCATTACGTTATTCGTATTTGGTTATTTCAGCTTTCTCCTACCATTCAACTCGTTTTTCTTTTGATTTTAACCACTCGAAGAAGCCAAAAACCTGGGACCAAATAGTAAGAACTCCACGTTTAATCCTTGAATGGAAGCATAAAAAATAGCACACTGATATAACAAACAATCAGTTAAAACTCAATAAAATCATGTCGGTCAAGCGCTTTCGTCGTAAGACTTCATCAGAACAGTTTAAAATGGTTAACACAATCCGTATATACATAAGCTTTCCCCCATTAAACACATCCAATCAGTTTTTAAAGTGCCAGTTCACAATATACATAAAAACCTATTACAAAAAACCATAACAGTCCAAAGTTTAAATGTTAATCCTGTTATAAATGTTTGTGTAAGACTCATATCTACCTAAAAAATACCAAACTGTGCAAATACATTGATTTAAAAAAAAAAAAAAATATATATATATATATATATATATATATATATATATATATATATATACATATATATATATATATATATATACATATATATATATATATATATATATATATATATATATATATATACATATATATACACACACACACACACACACACACACACACACACACACACACACACAAACACACACACACACACATATATATATATATATATATATATGGAATCCTTTAAAATTCAAAATACTGACAGATTAACTTTCAGTATCTCAAGACGAAAATATTGAAAGTGCAGTTATTCGAAACTGCACTTTCCCAAGTGTTAGATTACTGAATCTGCTTTTGGTGTGGTGTGGTTTGAGTTTGTGGTGCATTGTGGTCTGGGAGTTAGACATGGCGGATGATGTGTGGTTGTGTACAGAGATTCAGGTATGTTGTAAGTGTTTAAGGGTTTTGGGTAGGGATTTTTTGTTTTTTAGTTGTGTGGGAAGTTTTGGGAGTTGGATGGGTTAGATAGGTTAGTGTGTGTGTGTGTGTGTGTGTGTGTGTGTGTGTGTGTGTGTGTGTGTGTGTGTGTTAGTGTTCAAGGTGTGTGTTTTTGAATGTGCAGTATGTGTGTTTTTCGGGTGTATGTGTGATGGTGTGCGAAGTAAGTCTAGAGTGCGTAATAGTAGTTTTTTGTGTAGTTTGTGGTAGTGCGACCTCGGAGTTGGCATATATAAGTACCGGGGGTGTGGGGGGTACAGGGGGGCTTGACCCCCTGCTTATGCAAAGGTTTTGTTGGTGTGTGTGTTTAGTTGCTTAGTTACTGTGTAGGGGGGTGTTTGTGATGTTTTGGTGGAGGTCATATTAAACAACTAAATGTCACTTTTTGAAAATTCGGTTTTATGAATTTTTGGAATAGTGACATTTGGCTTTTTGATATTTCATTATAGTGGCTGTTCTGTGTTTAGGTGGAGATACTGAAAGTCGGTCTTTCAGTCTTCGAGAGTTAAAAGTAGACCTATATATATATATATATATATATATATATACATACATACATATATATATATATATATTGTATGCCATGGTTAATCTGGGTTTCTGAAATTCTGAAACAGTCTTTAGCAAATTCAACAAGGTTATGTGTTGCATCTCCTCGACTACTAATGCACATGCCAAAGGGCATCTACAACTGTGCACTACAAAAAAATGTATTGCACAGATCTGATACCCTTGAATTTAATTATATGTGCATAAATATTGAAATGCAAGAAAGAGTATCTCCATTTTACTAAATTTAATTAATTCTACATACCCCAGGATTCATTAAACTCTGTGAAGGTTTTGTGGAGAGCCTACATGGAGTGTTTTCACATATGCAATTTTGCTGATCGACCGGCATTGTGATATGCATATGCAGTACGCGTAAGCAAGGTTTCACGGCTTGCACCAGTGTTGCTGGGCATGCAAACCTTTAATTTGAACATGGATCATACCTCTCAACCTTTTAATGCAAGAAATCTCTACAAATACTAAAATAATAGGTTCATAGGTTCATAGGTTGGTAGTAGGCTATCAGCCCTAGGGCCTATAAAAGCCTAGTCATAACAATTCCCTGGCTATTTCTTCCCACACTATTTACTTCCATGGACCCTTGTCTACCAGGGTGACTGACGTGATCCCCGGGGTGAATTTCCTTTCTCCCATCCAATCGTCAAGGTTCCTTTTGAAGATGGCCAAAGAGGCACTCTGCTTGACATGTATTGGCAATCTATTTCAGAGTTTGGTGAGTCTCTGGGTCAGGAACCTATCCCTCCAGCATGTTTTGTTTATTGTGATGACAAGGTTTAGATCCCTGGAGTGTGTGGCTCTGAGGGATTTCTTTAAGTGTAGCGTGTCCAACAGCTCTGGGTTTGACATGGCCTTGTATGTTAAGCAGAGATCACCTCTGAGTAGACGATATGCGACAGAGTATAGCTGGAGTTTTTTAAGGTGGTCAGTGTAGGGCATCTGCTTTAGGCCTGTGATTCTTTTAGTGAGGTATTTCTGCAGCCTTTCCAGTTGTTGTAGATGTCTTGAGAGGTACATACCAAATGGAGCATTGTATTCTATAATGGGTCTAATGAGGGATGAGTACAGTGGGACAATGACCTCCTTTTTTCTGAATGAAAAGCCTTTAGTGATGAGGTTTGCCACATAGAAGGTTTTCCTGACTGTTGTGGTAATGTGGTTATCGAAGGTGAGACCACTGTCCACCTGTGTCCCTATGTCTCTTATCACACTTTCGATGTTTAGCATACTGCCACCTATATGGTAATTCATGGGTATATGTTTTTTCCCAGAAAGGATAACTATACATTTCTTGGCATTGAGCTTGAGCGCCCATGGTTCTGGCACCAAGCATCTGTTTCTGTAAGGCCCTTTTGGGGAGTATCCACATCATTTAGGGATTCAATAATGGCTCCCAGTTTGCAGTCATCTGCAAACTTTGTTAGCCAGAGTCCCTTAGTGTTGACCTGTGCTTCAGAGAAGTAGATGCCAAACAAGAGCGGTCCTAGGACTGGACCCTGCGGTACTCCACTTGTCACTTGTCTGGAGTTGGATTTGGAGTCTGCTACTTTTACACTGTGGATTCTGTCAGTAAGCCAGTTGGCATCCCATCAGGTGATGTAGGGATTTATGCCCAGCTTAGTAAGTTTATCTATGATTCCAGTGTGGGGGATGGTGTTGAAGGCCTTGGTGAGGTCAAGATAGGCTGTGTGGACCACTTTACTGTTGTTCATGGCTCTGGAGACTGGTTCAAAGAAGTCATTCGGGTTCAGGAGACAAGATCAGCCCTTCACAAACCCAAACTGGGGGGGATCCAGTGTTTGAAGGTTGCCAATGTCTTTGTTTATAAGTTCCATGATAATATGTTCCATGGCCTTGCAGATCAGGCTCATCAGACTGATGGGATAGTAGTTCCCAGGATCCAAGGTGGGTCCCCCCTTGTGGAGTGGGATAACTGTAGCTGTGCGCCACTCAGTGGGGGTGAAGCCTGAGGTGAGGCTATGATTAAATATGACACTTAGCTGAGGTGCCAATTCAATTTGTAGTTCATGTGGTACACAGCCCGGGATGTCATCTGGTCCCATGGATGCTGTATTCTTAGCTTTGGATAGTGCGTTTTTTACCTGTGTGGCTGTGATTACCGGAATTTGGCAATCTTTCAGTATTGAGATGGGCCCTTTAGGGGGTGAGAGTGGGGTGAAGTTGGCACTGAATCGATCTGCCAGGATATTGGCTATGTCCTTGGGATCAGTATATTTAATGCTATTCTGTTGTAGCTCATAGTAGATCTGAGCATTGCCATTTAGATTCTTGACATAGCTATAGAATGCATTGTGGTTGTCTGTGGAATATTTTGCAATTTTATTTTCGTAATTAGCTTTGGAGGATTTTGTGAGGTATCTCAGCTTCTTACTGGGACTGGTAAGAGAGTTTTTTGCATCCTGGGATTTTCCTTTTTTCTGCAACAGTTTTTCCTTCTGTTGTATAGTTTGTTTATGACAGGGGACCACCAGATTAGCTTCCTTTTTTGGAGGAGAGTGTCTTGATTCTATTTGGGATGGCATGATTCATGCACAAGTGGATGTGCTCATACAGTACTTTAGTGTAGGATTTGGCAATCAAACTTTCAGTTCCCGTTTGCATGGATGTCATAAAGTTTGTCATTTTTGACTTGAGTAGCATGAAGTTGGCCTTGGAGAAGTTTTTTTACGGATGTTTCCTTACTGGGGGGTGGGAGTAAGATGTGGATGTCAAAGATGATCAGCTTATGGTCATATCTAACCAACGAGGGGGTGACCACTGGTGTGGAGCATCGAGTTCCCATGTTGGTAATGACCAGGTCCAGGATATCGAAGCCCCTGGTGGGATGATGGATTAATTGATCCAGGGCATTGGAATTTATGAATTCCAAGAACCGTTGGGCAAAGGTGTTGGTACACGAGTAATTTTCCCAGTTAATGGCAGGGTAGTTGAAATCACCCAGTATTAGGGTGTTTGGTTGTATCTTAATATTTTTCAGTATGTTTAGAAAGGTGTAATGAGAATCTTGGAGCATGGTGGGGGATCTGTAGCAAGCTACAGTTTGGATTTCAGTCTTACCTAGTTTTAGTTGCACCTGGAGAATTCTGCATGCATCTTGTTCAGCAACTAGCCTGGAGGTGTGAATATCCTTGGTGAATATGGACACTCCTCCATCTTTAGTGTTTCAGTCCTGGTTTGGGGGCTGAAAAGTGTGGTAAGAGTTGTAGCCTGGTATTGCAGGGGTGCTGTCTGGAGCCTTGAACCAGGTCTAATTACACCATTTTAGGAGTGCCTCGAGACAGTGCATTTTGAGATTTAAATTTCTATCACTGAGTAGCATTACCTTCAGATTTTGCATACTTGTACCTGTTATGGTGGTGGTTTTGTCCTTTGAGCTTTGCCTAAAAATGGCACTATAGGGTTGGCAAGATCCTTAGCCATTAACCTGAATCCCAGGGATGACAGGTGCAGACCATCTCTGGCAAAGCATCATGGTTTGTCGATCATGTCGTTCCAGGCAGACAGATACTGGATCCCTTTTGAATGACACCAGAAGCTTTAGCCAATTGTTGAAGTCAATCATTTTGTCCTTATACTGTGGTATCATTCTGGGTGAAGGAAAGATGCTACTCAAGTCTAGGGTCATATCTGCTTGGGCCACTTGATCTGAGAGCTCTTCCATGTCTCTTTTCATGTAGTCCAGGGAGGTACATCTCAAGTCATTGACTCCAACATGGACAATGACAGAGTTGTAGTTGTACTTGCTGTGGAGTGACTTGAGTGCATGTGTTATGTGGTTGATCCTGGCACCCGACAGGCAGCTGACTGTAATTTTCTCCATTAGTTTGCCGTTACCTCTGTCCAGCAGTGATACAGAGATGATCCCCTCGGGTAAACCTACGATCTCCCATCCACTGGTCAAGATTCCTCTTGAACAGAGCCAGCAAGGTGCTCTGTCTCACATGGACCGGGATTCTGTTCCACAGCGTAGGGAGTCTCTGGGTGATGAATCACCCACACACACACACTGTCCCTCCAGCACATCCTATTTATATCCGTGTTGAGGTTTAAGTCTCTTGCTCTTGTGGCTCTGGTGATTTGGATTTTTGAGGTGGAGCATGTCCATTAATTCCGGTTGGACATGGCCTTGCTGTCAGGCACAGGTCACCTCTGAGCAGACGGTATGCGACTGAATAGAGCTGGAGTTTCTTCCAGTCGGGCAGCATATGGCATAT